>NW_026068053.1:3905195-3934677 GCF_014885135.2 Alexandromys fortis | reverse complement strand
GCACCATCAGTACCATTCTGAGGAGTAGCAAGGGTCCTTATCACCTGCACCATCAGTACCATTCTGAGGAGTAGCAAGGGTCCTTATCACCTGCACCATCAGTACCATTCTGAGGAGTAGCAAGGGTCCTTATCACCTGCACCATCAGTACCATTCTGAGGAGTAGCAAGGGTCCTTATCACCTGCACCATCAGTACCATTCTGAGGAGTAGCAAGGGTCCTTATCACCTGCACCATCAGTACCATTCTGAGGAGTAGCAAGGGTCCTTATCACCTGCACCATCAGTACCATTCTGAGGAGTAGCAAGGGTCCTTATCACCTGCACCATCAGTACCATTCTGAGGAGTAGCAAGGGTCCTTATCACCTGCACCATCAGTACCATTCTGAGGAGTAGCAAGGGTCCTTATCACCTGCACCATCAGTACCATTCTGAGGAGTAGCAAGGGTCCTTATCACCTGCACCATCAGTACCATTCTGAGGAGTAGCAAGGGTCCTTATCACCTGCACCATCAGTACCATTCTGAGGAGTAGCAAGGGTCCTTATCACCTGCACCATCAGTACCATTCTGAGGAGTAAGGACAGAGTTGGGAAAGCATTGGTTAGCTGTGTGGTAGGGGAACTTTGCAGAGTGTATGAAAACTGAGTGCTGGCAAAATCCTTGCTTCAAGAAAGCACAGACCTAGCCTTGCCTAACAGGCAGGACACCCTGGGTTGGACATCCAGCACTATATAAACCGAGCATGGTGGCACACACTTGTAATCCCAGCACTCAGAAGCTAAGGCAGGAAGATTCTCAGGGACACAGCAAGTTCAAGACCAGCCCGAGACACAGGAGACTCTGCTTCAGAAGGGAAGGGACTGTGCAGTGGCCTCCTATGCAGCAGCCTACGCTGCACACACTTGAGGACCAGAACCAATGTAAAAAGTTGGGTATGACTGTGAACACACAACTGTCACTTCAGTCCTAGGGTAGAAAGCAGAGACAGGAAAACCACTAGGGCTTGCTGGATGCTAGCTTAGCTCCAGGTTCATTAAGAGACCCTGTTTCCCAATGAAACAGCAGAAATTGACAGACCAGGACCTGCCATCCTTCTAAGGCCTTCACAGTAGCATAGGTGAGTACACACACACACACACACACACACACACACACACACGAGGGGTATTATGTATGCAAATGTCAGAAGCCAATCTGATGAGAATATTTCTCCTGCTGTTTTTTTCAAGCTTGACTTGAGGGAGAGGGATCTTCCTTGGGTCACACTTTTTACACATTTGGAGTATTATGACTCCTCATTATTCTATGGTGGCAAAAGTGTCACCTCCTTCCCACTTCACTGGCAGCTTCTGTTATTTCAAACCTCAGAAGCAAGTTGATTCTGGAAGCTGAATTATGGAAGAGCTGGTGGAGGCCCGGACTCCGGAGGATGGAGGACTCCACAGTGAGAAGGTATTCAGTGCATTTTGAAGCACTAGAACACACTAGACTGTTATGCAACTGCCTCACAGGACAGAGTTGATTATCTGACCGGAAGTGAGGTTGTCTGCTGATGCTGCAGAGTTTTCTATTGGTTCGTTCTCAGGACGTTCAGACCATAGAAATCAGATACTTAATGCAGACTTGGATTTGTTTCTGCAAACCAATGTGGGCTGAAATCGCTTAACTTGAATCATTCTTTAGACTTTATGATCTTGTATCTTCTTCAAATCTACTGCTAAAGTCTCTCTCCTCTCTCCCTTTTTCAATCCCCCCCCCCAGGTAACTTTGAGTCATTTACTGAAAGGGTCCCCAAGCACACTGGTCTTACCAAATTGAAGCCCTCAGGTTCAGAAAGAGTGTTTTTAAGCTCAAACAAGTGTATGGCAAAAACAGACATGAATATAATCCCTTCAAAAATTGCCAATTTTTGAAGTCATGGAAAATCTCTACTTCCAGAAGAAATAATGTTAGATCAGTCTGGTAATAAAAGACCCCCAGTGCTGGGGAGACTCTCACTCAAGTCTCGGGATAACACCCCCCACCCCCAGTAACTCACGAGAGACCGTCCTTGTTGCAATCACACGAGGCTTTAATGATGAGATGAGACGGGAACCAGTGCACTGGGGCGGAGACTCATAACCCACGCAGGGGAAGAGTTCGACCCAGAGTGACCTGGAGAAGGGGTTTTTATAGGAAGAAACCACAGCCCAATAATCCAAAAGGGTCATAGAAAATTCCGAAAATCCAGTGATGGTCACAAGGGGGCAACTCCATGCCTTTCAGGACCACTCCCAAGGTCATAATCAGCTAGTTACTAAAATCACAAGGGGAGAAACTCCTTGTTTCTCAAGATTATTCTCAAGATTACAATCTAACTTTATTTTCAGCTAGTTTCTGAAACACAGACTTGAACGGGCCAATCCTAGATTTTTGATTCTTCTCTTCCTGCTTGGATTTTTGGCTATTTTCTTCCTGCTAGCCAGGTCTTTCAGTAATTTGACATGAATTAGTTGTAAAAAGTCCAAATGAACATTTATTTGAAATTGTGATTCCAAATAAATTCTTTCATGATTCAAATGAAAAAAGAGAGAGAGGCATATCTCTTGGTGATATTCCTGTAGTGGACGTATGCAATGGTTAAATGAAAGGATTGGAACCACTTTATCAGTGTGGAAAACCACAAGAGATTAATGTTGACAAACTGTACACAGTGGTGTCCATTTGATGACCTCATGTGTCACATGAATATAGTAGAAAATGTATGGAAGAACTCATAACTTAAACATGATATTTTCTACCTCCCAAGAGAAATGACATTTTACATAAAATCCTTGGAATTTTATTATCACCAGGCCCAGTCTCTCTTTACATATCTGTCACACACCCTGTTGAAAGTTCTTTCCTCTAGGAAGGTGTCTCCTTGTCTGCAGGATAGTCTATCTGTGCTTACTGGGCTTCATCAAGGACAGGCATAGCATCTCTCTCATTGCAGTAGGGTTAACTTTTTGTCAGGGTCGGGCACTGAGACCATAATTGGCATTTGGTAGTAAGCTTTCAGTGATGCCAAACATAATTGTAGGGAGCCTGTAAATGATGGGCCTGCTTGTTGGGGTTTCTGTCCTGCCTGCCCCCTAGCCGTTTAGTCCCAGAGAAAATCACACAGAGAGTCTGCATTAGTTATAACTGATTGGCCTATTATCTCAGGCTTCATATTACCTCTTGTAACTTATATTAACCCATTGTTCTTATCTATTTTAGCCATATGGCTCAGTACCTTTTTCAGTGGGGCAGGTCACATCTTGCTTCTTCAGTGGTCTAGGCTGGATTGGGAAAAGAGCTTCCTTCTTCCCAGAATACTCCTATTCTCATTTCCCCACCTTTACTTCCTGTCTGGTTGCCCCACCTATACTTCTTGCCTGGCCAATCAGTGTTTATTTAAAACATGATTGACAGAATACAGACAATTCTCCCACACCAGGAGCACATCTGAGGGATGCACATAAAAGCATTAAAAAATGGATCTAGAGGGGTGACTCAGTGGTGAAGAGAACTTGCTGCTTCTGCAGAGGACCCAAGTTCAGTTCTAAGCACACATAGCAGCTCACAAGCACCTGTAACCCCAGTCTCACCTGAATCCAGTGCCTTCTGGCCTTGCCCTGGAGAATCTGTGTGAGAGGCAGAAAGGAGATTTTGCTTCTTGAGGATAACATGGGAGCCCCAAGTGAGAAGAGCAAGAGAGTTGGGAGAACTGACCTGGACAAAGAGAAGGTGCTGGAACAGAAGGAGTACGCAAGGACCAAGCAAGAATGCCAGGACAAGAAGAGATCCCAGGTCTTTCCCTGATCTCCTAGCACCACAGAAATCTGTAGATTTTCGTGAGGGAGCTGGGGGTTGTAATGTCTGTTAAATCTCCATTGTCCCCTGTTGCTGGCGAGAGTGCAGAGGACTTACTTTCTGGTTTGATTTACTTATTAGATTTTAAAATCCAATATATATAAAATGAAAGCATTAGCATGCCTAAGCCTACTCAATTGTTTCCCAGTTACCAATTCTTTGTATTCTAATTTCTTATGGAAAAAAATGTACTTGTGTTCTGGAAGAATGCGGGCAGCCATCAGTTTGCAGTTTGGGCAGCTTGGATTTCAGTTACTGTGCTTAAGTTAAGTGGTACCAGTTCCCAGATGCACGTTCAAGGTTCAGTGACCATAATGCACTGCTCTAGATAAAGCATCAGGGGCAAGCTTCTCTGCCAGAACTCCAGTGTGCACGTCACCATGTAAACTTCAGATGCTCACCACAGTGAGTGACTTGTTATTATCACGTTACTTCAGCTACTGGTCATTCTATCCGGTAGTCAGTTCATACAGGCTGAGGTGTGTAGCCAAACTCAGTCTGTGTCTCACAGTGACAAAACTATATAATATATTGCAACAAGAAGTGACTAAAAGAGGAAATTGTTTGACAAAAATAAAAAATAAAATTACAGCCTTAAAGGGAAGTGGTGATGATGTGAAGGGAAATTAATTCAAATATAAATGGAGCTCTGAAAAAAAAACTGCTCACGGTGGGACTACTAACATCACCACCATTGAGATATCCACTGTGCAGCCAGGAAAGCCACATTCCTAGGTCCAGTTTATTGACAGAATAGAGGAAATGTCTATCAACTGATGGATGGATAAGCAAACTGTGATGTGTTCCCACAGTGGAGTTCTATTCAGCCATGAAGAGGAGGTAATGCTGACTCACATGTGGCATGGGTGACCCTTGAGAACGTTATGGTACATCTAAGAAGTCAGTCACACAAGACCACCAATGGGGGAGTCTGACCTGGGCAAACCCATACAGACAGACAGGAGATGAGTCCTTTCCCACGGTTGGAAAGCATGGGGTGGAGGACTAGCTGCTGATGGGCCTGGGATTTGTGGAGCATTGGAAGCTGTCAGAATATTCTAGACTGTGGCAATGGGCACAGAATCCTGTGGCTGTGCTGAGAATTACTGAGACATACTTTGAGTTTTATTACAGGAATTAAAATTCAATGAAGCTATTACTAATGAATAAGGGTCTAAGTAAATGAGTTCCTTAACTCCCTTTTCTTTACGTTATAACTGACAGGAAGAACATTTTTAATATCCTGACAAAAATTTTAAAGGTCATAGAGTTATCATTTTTCCTGTTGACTATTAACTTGCTTAACATAATTTCAACTTCCTCAGCCAGTTTTATTTTCCCTTGGGATTGCCTAGACAAATGGTTCTTAGCCTGTGGGTTGCAACCCCCTCAGGGGTCATGTATCAGGTATCCTGCATATCAGATATTTACATTATGATTCATAACAATATCAAAACTACAGTTATAAAGTAGCAATGAAATAATGTTATGGTTGGTGTCACCGCGTGAGGAACTGTATTAAACAGTGGCAGCCTTAGGAAGGGTGAGGAGCGCTGGTCTAGACTCTCTTGATCAACTTAGCAGAGAGTTCAATGCCAGCACTTATTAGTCAGTTTCTTTGCTTAGTATTTTTTGCTAACTTATGTGCTAGCAAATGTAAACAATGCAAAGTATACTCATAGCCTCTTGCATGCTAGCTGCAAGTCTCTACCTTAGAGCCACAGCTTAGCCTGACCAGTTCTTTTATTGAGCAGTTGAGGCTTGACAAGGATGATTCCTGTTAGCAAAAAGGGTGTGGTGACAATTTATACTGGAAGTCTAAACCCTTATCTGTTTACTAAGGCTATCAAACTGTAGCTGATGAGGGAAATGGTCAAGCTTAATTATGACTTCAAACTTCATTTCCCTTCATGTTTAGTCACAGTCTAAGTAAGCCCCCATTGTCCCTGCCGCCAGTTATAAGGTACACCCCTCAAATACGCCAGCACTGGTGAGGGTGAAAATTACAGGATTCTTGCTCCGTTTGATTCTGCTAGCGTAGACTCCACTGTAGCACACTGGAAGTGCATTCTCCTAAACCTTTGAACCTGATTGGAATCTGAGGGCAGCTTCAACCTAGTTCTCAACCTTCCTAATGCTGCAAATCTTTAATCTAGTTCCTCATGTTGTGGTGACCCCCAACCATAAAATTATTTTGTTGCTACTTCATAACTGTAATTTTGCTACTGCTATTAATTGTAATGTAAGTATCTGATATGCAACCCCTGTGAAGGGTTGCTTTGCCTCCAAAAGGATCTCAACTCACAGGTTAAGAACAACTGAGCTAATAAGAACTGAAGCTCCAACTGTTGCATGAGGAACTCATCTTCTGGAAGTTTGACTGAACTTAAGAGGACTCCAAGCTCCAGATGAGAGTTCTGCTCCATCTGCTGACACCTTGATTTCAGCCTTGACAGATTCAGAATAGAGAATCCATGTCCAGACTTTTAACTGTCAGAAACTGAAGGTAATAGGTGTCATTTTAGCTAAATGAGGTTTGGGGCGGAAGTATCTGCATTGTTGAAAGAATTTTTCCTTTAGAGCATGGTAGGAAGCAAATAGGCTCATTAAGTATGTTGCAAGCGTAGCAGTACCGTAGAACACCCATGTCTGTGATGGGTGCTGGGGCTGGCAGCGTCTGCCTCCTGGAGGAGTCCTTGGTAGGTGTGGTTAAACTGCTTTTTATGTGTTTCCTGGCATGTAGCTCTTTCCTCAGAAGTACTGGCCTTGGGCAGCTAGGGTGCAGTTTCCCTGCTGTGGACATGGGAGCAGCTTCTGCAGAGAGGGCTCTGCCATTGGGGCAGACCCAAAGGCACATTTGTTGTTTTGTTTTGAAAACATTTCCTGGATCATACTTGCCTTGGGGGCTGCTTTCTTTCTAGTCTCAATCACGACCTACATTTATCATCAGTTATTATACAGGAGTATAAAACTTTCACATCCGATGACAGTTGTCCACACAATCCTGACTTTGCTTTCTTACAGAACTTTTGTGGGTACCTCTGTCTGGAAGGGGGGATGGGTGGGTTTGTCCCTAGTCCCTACCGAGTCAGCTCATTGTTACTTCCTCTCCAACATGCCCATTATGCGTGCTCCATGGTGTCTAGGAAGATTACAGGGGAGAATACGTGTTATTCTGGTTACCATGTTTATTGTGAAGATTAACTGTCTTTGACTGTCTTCTGCCCATGTCCATGAAACCATGACAATCACAAGCTCTTTCAGGGCTTCTGACTTAACCATATGTCACCATCTGTATATCCATCTTAGTTACTTTTCTAGATGCTGTGGCCAAATACCTCCCAAGAATTAATTTCAACAAGAAACGTTTTATTGTGGCATATGAGTTGAAGGGCTATTGTCCATCATAGTGGGGAAGGCATGGCTGGAAGAACAGCAGGACAGCTGGTTAGATTGCATAGGTAGGGAACGTGGACAGGGAGTGGGAACAGGGTTATAAAACCTCAATATGCAGGCTCCAGTGATATAAGGCTGTACCTCCTGGAGGTTTCACAGTTGTTGTGAGATATTTGATTACACTGTATAAAGATATGTCACTGTGAGAGGTTTAATAAAAAGCTAAAAGGCCAATATCTAGGCATGAAGTGTAAGTGGGACTTCTGGACAAAGTTCTGGGTAGAAAAAAGGAAGATTTGCCAGCTGGATGCAGAGGAAACAGGACATACAGTAGGAGACGTAAAAGCCATGAGCTAAGTGACAGCCTGTAGAGTAATAAAAATGGGTTAAGTTATAAGAACTAGTTATAAACAATTCTAATCTAAGGCTCAACTTTGATATTTAACAAGTCTCTGTGTCATTATTTGGGAGCTGGCTGATGGGACAAAGAACAACTTCTTACATATGGTGTCAATGTGGAGTTTTGAATATTCAAACATGGGGCCTGATAAAGTTAAAAAATACTCTTCAAGGAGCCAAATATGGCCTTCCAGTCCTGCAGTCTCTCAGGCAGGTGGTGCTTGGTGCACAGAGGTGTGGTTACTGGCTACTGCTTGTGTGCTGGTGCCAGCCACCAGCATTATACACCAGCATTATGAGCCATAGGGTGGCTAACATCAGTTTTAAGATTTATCTCACATGGTCAGAGAATGCTGGAGGTGCTTACTAAAGCCAGGTTCAGACAGACAGACAGACAGACACACACACCCTCTAAAAAGGTACAATATGTTAATTGCTTAGGTACTAAAGAAAGAAAAGAAAATGGATATAGAAAGTAGTTTAAAAATAATAAAATAAGGTCTTGAAAGAAAAAATAAAGTAATATAAAAAAAGCCATGTAAAGATGGGAAGTAGACACCATGTCTGGATCCTGTATGTGGCTTTGTTGACTATAAATTTTTTTGAATGCTGCTGAGCAAATGGCATCTGCTGAGAGTCACTGGATTATGGAAGGGACTCCTGAATTAAACCAGACTATATACTTTAGAGATGTCTTGGCATTGAAATGGAAGTTGAAAAATATGTTATGTTAGGGGAGAGGTTGTGCTTTTGTTTCTACAGAAAACAAAAAAGCTATGGATTCCTTCAAAGTTCATCAAGATTTAATTTGACTAGGGAAGATCTCCTGAAAATCTTTCTTACAATCACGAAAAAATAAACAAAAGGAAAACTATAAGATGGTGATGTATAAGCCGATCCTTTGACATGAGAGTAGTTCTGAGATAGGATGAAACATGATAGATATTGTTGGCTACAGTGTCCTCATGACTTGTCATGTCATCCTTTCATATGGCATGGATAGAGATTTATATTACAGTTGGTTATACAGTCCAAATAGACTTATAAAGTTAACAGATGCCTTTTACCTGCAAAAACATAGAACAAAAAAAATCATCTTTAACTGACTTGTGCACACTGCACATTCCATATTTGTGTTAATGCAGATATATATATATATATATGTTACCATTAAAAGTTTGTGTGTTTTGAGAACAAAAAGGATCAGACACCAATAAAGACAAGTATCCCAGGTGATCCAACCTCTCATAATGCCTCTGTTGCAGTTTTCTCAAAAGTCTGTATCCAGAACAACTTCAAAGTGGCTAACTATGATGGTCCAGCCTCACAGACTACTCCAGACAGGACTTCAGTTAAGTCCTGCTCTTTCCCATAACACAGAAATTGAACAACAAATGATATAGCTAGCTCTCCCAGGACTTTACCATTATCCCAATTTTCTGAGGGTCCCTAAAAAGATGCTGTCACCCACAGATAGCAGGAAATACTTTTAAGAACATGATACTCACATTACCAAGAGGTGTGGTGGATGGTTTTTGGTAATTTGGTGGATTATGGATGTTTGTCATTGTTTAGGGGGGTGTTGGTTACTAGGTGTTATTGGTCATGGTCAGGAAAAAAAAAGCTGAACAAAGGGGATTAGATTTAAGTATTTCTAGGGGCTAGAGAGATGGCTCAGTGGTTAAGAGCATTGCCTGCTATTCCAAAGGTCCTGAGTTCAATTCCCGGCAACCACATGGTGGCTCACAACCATCTGTAATGAGGTCTGGTGCCCTCTTCTGGCTTGCAGACATACACACAGACAGAATATTGTATACATAATAAATAAATAAATATTAAAAAAAGATTTAAGTATTTCTTTCTGAAGGAAAAATGGGGGATGGGATGAAAGGGTAAATTGTTGAGTCTACTTTTGAACAACTACTAGTCTCAAATATTTTACATTGGCATGGATTTTTGTATATTGATACAAATTTGAAGTTATTTTTGTTATACTGTTTATATTTTCTACTCTTGTTTAAGGTATTGTACCTATGCACCACCTTTAAAAATGTAATATGTCTAGTCCTTGAATTTAGGATAATGAGGAAATACAGGTTAGTAGTTAGCACACCAATAATGGTTAAATTTGTAAATATTTTAGGTATGTTTTCAAGGTCAAACAAAGATGTATTTTAGAAAGGTGATCTTCAAACACATCAAAGACCTACAAAATATGACATCTAAAATGCTTGAATAACATAAGGCTTTTCATGACAGTGAGACATTTCTGCTCCTAACAGCACCAATTTACTTCAAGAAAGGATGATGGACATAAAAGAACCTCCAAATGGAGTTTGCTTTTATTGTGGCAAAGTTAACCACTGGCAAAGAAACTGCCCATGCCTTGACTGTTGACAGTATACTATCCAAAGAGGGGAGGCAGGGCACAAAAGAAAGCAACTGTTGAACTTTGCTATGACAAGGTAGGACATTCCTTCAAAATTTCTGCTTTACAGAAAAGTTTGTTAGATATTCTAAGCCTGTATGTGAAAAATGTATGCCCCAATGTTGCAGAGGAACATTGGGTGACTCTCCAGACAATCAGATGTTTCTGTCATTTCTATAGTTTTGGAATTTGTTGGCTCTACACTTACTGTTTACTCACATAATAGTGTATCACTTTTGGATCTCTGGTGGAGTTGAAGATGAAATAGTTATACTTTTCCTTGCTACAAAATTCAGAAAAAAGCTCACAAAAGAGGTATAAAGTGTATAATGTTGAGAGATATAAAAGCTTAAGCTGTTTATCTAAGAAAATTGTTCGAGGTATAAAAAGATATTTTTAGGATAGTAATACAAGTTAGATAAAAATGGCTTAGGTATAAAACTTTGAACTTATCACAGTAAGATAGATAATAATTTCCCCACATTTGATAAATACAAATGGACTGGTTATTATAAATGTAATTCTTACCTGATAATTTTTTTTTATTATATATAGGTTTACTATGTTAGAGTTGAAACATTTTCCTTTTTATTTAGACACAAAGGGGGGAATTTGCAAGATATTTGATTACACTGTGTAAAGATTTGTCACTGTGAGTGGTTTAATAAAAAGCTAAAAGGCCAATAGCGAGGCAGAAGGTATAGGCAGGACTTCTAGAGAGAGAGCTCTGGGAAGAAGAAAGGGGGATTCACCAGCCAGATGCAGAGGAAACAGGACATGCATGAGGAGAGAAAAATCCATGAGTCAAGTGACAGCACGTAGATTACTATAAATGGGTTAATTTAAGTTATAAGAGCTAGTTAGAAACAATCCTGAGCTAAGGCTGAGTTTTGATAATTATTAAGAAGACTCTGTGCTGTTATTTGGGAGCTGGCTGATGGGACAGAGAAAGACTCGTTACACACAACCTTCATTAACAATGCCACAAACTGGGGACCAAGTATTCAGGCACATGAGCCTATGAGGAACGTTTTATATCCTGACAACAATTCCATCTGTTAATTAGCATTTGAATTGTTTCCTTCAAGCTATTATAAGTTTGGGTGCTGTAAATATGTATGCATTTGAATGTATGTTTGCATGAAAATATTTTTTTTCTCTTGGAGAAATATTTAGGATTATATAGTAGGCATAAGTTTTATTTTTTTCTAAATGTTCAATCTGTATTCCCAACTGCTCTTGATATTCTTTTTATTTCCACCAAACAATGGCAGAGGCCCAGTTATTCCACATGCTTGTCAACCTTTTACAATTTCAGCCATCTTAGCAGTTGTTTGATGGCATTGCATTGTGATTTCCGTTTTCTCTAATGACTGATGTGCTAATATGTTAATGTCTACATATCTTCCTTTTAAAAATTAATCACATTTATTGATATGTGTATATGTGGGCATGCCCATACCACAGTGCATCTGTGGAGGTCAGAGGACAACTTACAGCAGTCGGTTCTTTCCTCCCATATGTGGGTCCTGGTAACCAAACTCAGGCCATTAGGT
The DNA here is from genome assembly GCF_014885135.2 of Alexandromys fortis. Lineage (NCBI taxonomy): Eukaryota > Metazoa > Chordata > Mammalia > Rodentia > Cricetidae > Alexandromys > Alexandromys fortis. The sequence goes on along the minus strand of NW_026068053.1, from coordinate 3,923,020 downwards.
TTGATGACAAGTAAGTGCCTTTGCCTGTGCAGTAGTCTCACCAGTTCCCACCTAATGTCTTTGGTGAACTTTCTACTAAATATTTTGTCCATTTGGGGACACACAGCTATTTCAGTTCTAGCAAGATAGCTCACTCCATAAAGTGCTTGCCACATAGTAGAGAGGGCCTGTGATTAATCTCCAGCCTCCACACATACAAATGAGCACACACATTGTACAGACATTCAAGTATCTGTTTAAAATCATTATTTGCTAATTAGTCTCTGTCATTGATAGATCTGTCAATCAGATCCCCTTTCTCTTGATTATAGATCATATCTTGCTTCTGCTTATGACTTACTGCATGTGACAAGTTATGAACACTATGTAATTGAGTTGGTCATTTATGTTTTATTGGATTATTAGCTAGCATGTTATATTTTGTTACATTGGCAGTTCAGATGAACTTGATATTCCAATGTTGTTGAAATGCTTGCGAGGAGAGGCATAGAATAGGCTTTCCAGGTTCTCTCTTGGGTGTCTGCGTCAGTGCTATTGTTTTATCACTGGAACCACTCTGGGCCTCTTCAAGCTCTGGGAGTTGCACTCTCTTCTCCCTCACATCTCTGATAAGCCACAGGGAGACTTGCCTAGGAATGGGGTTGAACAAAAGGCTCAAGGAGCCCCTATCAGATCCCTGCTGGCAATCTTCCCTGAGGAAACTCACCCTTCATGTTTCAAATGTTTTCATAGCCTGGTCTTCTGATTTCTGTCTTCTTCATTCAGCAGGATCACCTGCTTCCCGTTAGTCTCCCTCATTCCATTTTACCAATAAAGACTTAGGAACAAGATGCTGGAGTGAAAACCTGCTAGCTCAGAGAGGCATAGAAAACACCCAACTGCTTCCTCCTTGCTGTCATTCCAGAAAGAGAGCTTTCTGTTATGCTTTCTCAAACAAAAACCCTTTCTTCTGCTTCCTGTGCATCTCTCTCTCCATCCTCTGGATTCCCTCTTACTCTCCAGGCTATTTCCTGTCAACTGGTTGGTTGCTCTGCCTCTTGACCTAAGGTTGATTTTATTTAATCCTGCTTACAATATTCAACAGGAAGCTCTTGGATTAAAGGGATGTCCTAGGGCTGAGCCGCACCACAGGTAGAAGCAGGTTTTTCCAGTAAATGATGCAATCCCGGGGTTCACAGTATGATCACATATCTTGTGCCACACCTGGAAAGTGGCAGAAGTGAGAAGAGTATTACCGGATGTGCCTCTTACAGGTCGCAGCCTCTGCTACCTTTGCCCAGTTCGGTATCATCACGGTTTAGTTTTAGATGTAATCGCTGCTATTGTTGATTACCACAGAAGGGCTGGGCTGATTGCAGTTAGTCTGTCATAGCCAGAAACAGAATTCTAAGCATGCTGTTGGGGGATTTCATCCAGAAAAATAGGTCAGGTGATAACTGAGATGCAGAACAATGGCGTAAGGGTCGCCCTGCCTCCTGTGGGGGTCGTCCCCTGATGACTAATGGGAAAAGGGGCTACGGGAATGGATTTGGAGACATTATCTTCTTCATTTTGACTTTTAGCCAATTAGTGAAGCTAAAATGTTCCTCTATCTAGCTCCAGTAATTTCTCCAGCCAAAGCAATCACAGTTCAGAACGTAATTTCAAAAGAAAATCAGTTGTTAGTCCAAGAAGACTTTAATGTGCTTATTAGGAAAATATCTTAAAGGATCATTAAAGGTTGAAAAATGGGTATCTCTGGTAGGAAGCGGAGTTGGGGCCCTAAATGCTACGGCATCAGCTACTTAGGCTCTCACTTGTGTGGAGGCGAAATCGAAGGACTCAGGAGACTAGGTACAAGTTTCTGTTTGTTTTTGCTGCTGTCAGCCTCAGGCAGGTTTTGACCCCAGGGGGGCTTGTGTGTGTGCTTCCTCCTGGGGAAGAGGAGGTCACACAAATGCCATCTCACTGTGCAGAGTGGGACAGTCATGTCCCACCGATTTGGGCTTTTACATGGGCTGTGGAACTCCAAACTAAGGTCCTCAGGCTTATGTGGTGAGCACTTTTACCCACCGTCCTGGCCCGTGAATATAAATCTTAAACAGGAAGAGAAAGATTCAAGGTATTAAAATAAAAAGGTAGGGTGAGTTTTACATGTGTGTAGATCAAATGGAATTGCTCAACTAAGTTTTCATAAGACTCCCCCCCCCCCCCAAGGCCTGGCTACAATCAACAGCTACATCTGCTCAGGAGGTCTCCAGCCCATCACACAGCAGACACAGGTCCTTTGGGCTTCTGCTAAGTTTCTCTTTCCAAAAGGCATGATGCCAGCTCCGCCTAGCCTGCCTCCGGTTTTGATTCTATCCCCTGTGCCCCTTGGTTCCTAGGCAGCCCAGAGTGATGCTTTTTGGGCGTCATGCTGTTACCAGAGCGTCTGGCTGCTCTTCTCTCACAGTGAGAGGACTCAGGAAGGGAAAACGAGGTCAGTTTTGCGGCTTAATTTGCTTACTATGCAGCATGCCAACCATGAATCTGTAAATTTTGCAAAACAGAGTTTAATCCTGAGGTGCGGATTTTGTGGCGATAAAAGAAAGCCTAAACACCTCTCCTGCGGGGCAGGACCTGCTAAGCACCCCTTCTGCAGGACAGGACCCAGGTTGTTTATCTGATCAAGACAATGGTGGGAGGTGAGGGCAAGGCAATTGATGGCAAGGAAAAAAATGATGTAATTGGTGGTCTGCGCATGTGTGAACAAATCTCGTGGTTTCTCGTGGGGTGCATGTTCAACCCTACTTGCACATTAAGTTTTGGACTTCCTATTGGTAAAATGTTACACTGCACGGGTACAAAGGAAAGGTAGGTGGTTTCAATCAATATAATGAAGACAAAAGTAACCTCCAAGTTGCTGAGATACAACTAAGAGTCAACACCATCTGCCAGCATTAGCCATGCTGTCTGCAGCAGAGTTACTTAATGGGAGTGTGCTCTTTAGGTCACACAGGGCAATGGGTAGAGAATATTAATTATGTAGACGTACGTGAAGCTGGAGGATGTATTAACTCACTATTTACAGCCAACCTATTGTTTTGTTTTGTTTCGGGGGGTTGTTTGTTTATTTTAGTTTTGATAGCAGAATTATAAAAATGTTTTTAAGCTTAAAATATGACTGATCAAACATTGACATCAGCTTGTGTTGCACGTGACCAAGGAAGCAAGTGGTGTGGCCTGTGGGATGTAAGAAGCAGCTGCTAGATGGCGCTGCTGGGAAAAGCTTGCAGTTTGGCACATGGAATGTGGTACAGTAGTGGTGTTGGGATATCCTGACTTACTGGGGAAGCAAGGATATACTTAGGGCAGCAATGGGACAGCTCTGGGGGAGGGGGTAGAGCCACAATAGGACAGCTCTAGAGGTTGAGCAATAAGACAGCTCAACCCTGGAAGAAAGGTGTCCTATCAGGAAGCCAGGCTACCTGAAGGTGGGATGCAATGGAAGATGTTCTCCTGGCAGGATATAGAGATTTTGCTCCTTTCCTGCAGAGCCACTACAGCTGAGTTCTGCTCTGTTCCCTCAAGGGAGCATCCTAGCAGAACTACCTGCTTCTTCTCTGGTCCAGGATGTTTCTTCTGCTAACACTCTTCTAAGGGAAGCCCTCCGGCAGAAGTGTGGCAATCTTCTCCGGGCTCCACTGGCCTTGCTCAGCCCCCTTAAGGAGCATCCTAGCAAGGTTCTTCTGCTCTGCTCCGCTGCCTTGCTGAGGCCCCCTAGAGAGCATCTCAGCAAGGTTTTTCAGCTCAGTCCCCTAAGGAACATCCCAGTCAGGTTCTTTTGCTCTGCTCTAGTGAATGAAGGTTGTCGCCTAAGACTCTTTTGAGAAAGACTCATTTGGGAAGGAGGAGTCCAGGAGAGTGGCTGTCTCTGCCACTTAATGGCAGCTCTTAATGAAAGGGTCGAAAGGCTTATATAGGGCTTCTTAGGGTCGGAGTTTTCCCAGGGAGACGGGAGATTGGTTAGTGTTTCCCTGCTCAGGGATTGGTCAGTGTAGCTGGTCAGGGGCAGAGATGGCTCAGACTTCATGGCCAAACTGTTTCTTTCACTAGTCCTTTTTAACTTTTTGACTCTAATCTTAGGACCAGGGCATATTTCTTTCACTGGCTCTGATTTTAGGGACAAAGTGTATTTCTTTGACACTAGTTTCATAGCCAGGGCACGTGTCTTTAGTCTGGGGTTCAGGGATAAAGATGTTTCTCTCCATGGCCTGAGTCTCAAGTCCATAGACTCTAAGTTCAGAGTCAGGGTGCTTAGTGATTGGTCAGTTTCCTGTTCCAGTTGTCCCTGTTACCCACACAGGAGGTTCTACAACTTTCTTCAACAACAGACAATAGAAGTCATGCCTAAAGGTTAGGAGATGACTCACAGTTAAGGCTGAAGGCCATGACCTCAAATGAGAAAGCTATGTGGTTACACCTATACAGTGACCTTCCTAAGGCTGTGGAGTTGGCTTACTACTGCGTTCATACCTGGATCCCCACAGCCCTCTGTAGTTCTAATTTCAGGAGATCCGATGTTCTCTTCTGGCCTTTGAGGGCACCATGCATGCATATGGAACACAAAGACAGCAGGTAAAAAACTCATAATTATAAATTTTTAAAAAATTAAAAATTGGAACTCTTGCTTAGTTGTTTTTTTGTGTTATTTTCATTATAATGTAAATCTAATTGATAATCCCTTATGTGTAAAATGAAGTTTGTTTTCTCTGCATGGCAAAAGCAGTAATTTCACCAGGATAAGAGAAACAAGCAAAGGCTCAGTGGTTGTTGCTTGGGCTATTTAAAGAGATTTCTCATTATAAGGAAAGTTAACTTGGCGGAACATTGATTTATAAAGAAAACCATCTGAGAGAGAAAGCGGCTCACGACACCTCACAGTGAAACTGCCATGGCAGTGGTCCAGAATTTCATCATTATCTTAACACCCAAAGAAACCATTATTCTTAGTTCTCCTTCTTTCCCAGGTTGAAAGCAGCCACATTTTGGATGCACACTGAATTTCTGTTGAAATAGGAGCGGCGGGGCTGCGTCCCCAGCGCCCCAGCCGCCCACATGGCTAGCTTATGCCCGAAATAACAACACACAAACTGTATTCATTTAAAGACTGCTTGGCCCATTTCTATCCAGCCTCTTCTCGGCTAACTCTCGCACCTGGACTAGCCCATTTCTAATAATGTGTGTAAGCACCCCAAGGTGCGCTTACCGGGAAGACTCTAGCCTACGTCCATCCTGAGTCTGATCTTCATCGCGTGTGTCTCTGAGAGCAGAGCTATCTCGCGTCTACCCGGGAGAGCTGAGCATGGCATCTCTGCTTCAGAGAGCAGAGCTGTCGGGTCTGAGCTCACTTCCTCTTCCTCCCAGCATTCCATTCTGTTTACTCCTCCCATCTTCCTCCTGTTTACTCCTCCCACCTATGTTTTAAGCTATCAGGGCAAGCAGTTTCTTTATTTAATTGACCAATGAAATCAACAGATTGATATATGACACTCCCACATCACATTCCAAAATGGATATGGAAAAAGTCTTGTCACTTGTGGATGAATCAAGAGATACGTGCCCGGTGAGAGCCCCAGGTGCATAATCTCAGCAATGCAGGGAATCCGCAAAAATTCATGTTAGTCAAAGCAGAGTCCTTAGCAGGGACCAGGGATCAAGGAGATAGAGTTTCAGTTGTACAATGTGGTGATTACTGTTACTAATGATGTATATTTGAAAACAAAGAGAGTGGATTCTAATGGTTCTATTATAAGAGAGGTAGGAAGAATGAGTTGGGGAAGGAGGGGGTACAGAGAGAAGAAGAGGGTACAGAGGGAAGGAGGAGGGGAAGAGGGAGGAAGAAGGCTATGGATATGATAATTATTTTGTCTGATTTTCCTATTGAAGTAATAACCCTGGGACCGAGGAGTCGGCTCAACAGTAGAGCACTTGCTAGCAGGGCATACAGATTCTGATTTCACTCTTGTGAAAACTGAGTGGCTGGAGCTCACCTGTCATCTCAGTGAGAAGCAGAGGTGGAATTCTCAGAGCAAGCTGGCTAGCCAGGAAACAGCAGCTTGGAGTTCACTCAGAGATACCCTGCCTTAATATGTAAGTGGAGAATGGCCAGGGAAGGCACATGTTATCACCCCTGGGTCTACATGCTCACGTACATGTGCCCACATATGCAAACGTGCACCCATACACATGCACACTACATATACTTTCAAAAACAAAACCTCCCAGATAATCCTGACCTCACCCCTTTCATTCCTTCCCCTCTTCCCCTCTTTCTTCTCCCGCAAAGAAAGTGAGTAGGTTGTCTAAGAATGATAAGCTAGTTTTATATGACATTTACTCCATTAAAGTCATATACTGCATCATATAGGTACCAGGAAACTTTACCCAGTCAGTTCTGCAACTGCATCAGTATTCCCTGAAGGTAAGTGCCTTTGCTTCCTGTCCTGTTGCTGTGACAGACTGCCCTAGCAAAAGCAACTTAAGGAAGAAAGGTTTATTTGGCCTTCAGTTCCAGATTATGTCCATCCCTGGGGATGTTTTGCTCTGGAAACTTGAAAAGCAACTAGTCACATGTATCCACTGTCAAGAACAGAGAACATAGATGAATGTATTCATGGTCCATGCTCTCCTCATTCTGCCCAGGGTCTAGACTCTACTGTTACCCACATTCAAGGTAGGTCTTCTCACCTCAATCAAAGCAACTAGGAAATTCCCTAACAGTCCAACATAAACTAGACCAGCAGTTCTTAACCTGGGGGGTCAGATGACCCTTTCACGGGGGTCTTATATCAGATATCCTGTATATCAGATAGTTACATTATAATTCATAACAGCAGCAAAATTACATTATGATGTACCAAAGAGATAATTTTATGTTTGGGGGCCACCATAACAAAAGGAACTGTACTAAGGGGTCACAGCATTCTGAAGTTTGAGAACCACCACTCTATACAATTTCCTCATTGATTCCCAAGTGATTCCAAATTGTGTCAAGCCAACAACCCAACAAAAATAGCTGTCACAACAGCACTTCTTACAAGGTCCCTATGACCAGCAGATGAACCATATGCTGGACTCATTTGTGTGAACAATGGGCTGTCATGCATCTAGACTGGACACCCCTGGACCCATGCCTTTCCATTCCCTTCTCGTAACCACTACAATGGGTGCCATTAGCATGGGTGCCTGTAGGAATTTTGTGTATCTTTAAAAGCTTCTCAATCCTGAGAGGCTGGGAGCCCTTCTGCAAGATTAATAAGCAATATAGTATCTCTGTGTTTCCTCAGCCCTCAGGACCCTTTCTCCTGATTCGTCCTTTCCCCAGTTGCTCCCTGTCACAGCAGCAGCTTCAGAATTAAACTCCAACTGTAAAACGAATGAAGCAAATGCAGGAGGGGATGAATCATGAACATATGGGAGCAGTCTTGTTTGACAGCAAATCAGGATTCTTTGCAAACAGGCAGTGGCCATATGTGGCAGGGTGGGCGTAGAAGGAGTCTTTAAAATATGAGCGATAAACTGTGAGAAAGGCCTGAGATACAAAGAGCTCTAATGACTCATTTGAAAGTGAAAATGAAGTCTCTAAGAAGATGGCTATTTCTGATCATTTCTTGCTTTATTGGGGTTTTTAAAACCATTTGGTGTGTGTATGTGTGTGTTTGATTGCACCTGTGCCAGTGTTCATGTGTGGAGGTAAGAGAACAACTTCTATAAGGGTTCTTGGGATCAAAATCAGATTTTCAGGTTTGGTGGCATGCATCTTTACCCACTGAGTCATCTTTCTGGCTCCCCTGCCCCATGTTTCTAAGGCAGGTTTCACTATGTAGCCCTGGCTGACTTAGAATTCACTATGTAAACCTGACTGGCCTTAAATTTACGGAGCTCTTGCTGCCTCTACTTAACAAATGCTGCAATTGTGGGCATGTGCCACCTCATGAACTTTATTCTTTAAGCCAAACATCTATAGGGAGAAGCCTAGAGGGACTGAGAATTCTTGTATTATGTATTACATGTAAAAGACAGGAAGAAAGAAATCTGACTTATCAACATAAAGTTTGCGGTCAACCCCATCTCCCACCTGTTGGCTCGTTCCTAGAGAAAGAGGTGTAATAAATATGTGTGTATTGCTTTCATTGACTAGTTTACTCAGTACTTATTGACCAAATGCCAACTTCTCTGGGAAGCCTTGGGTATTAAATGGTGAGCAGCAGTTCAAGGATATTAAATAGTAGGCAGAATTGTCACAAGCCCAGCATTCCTGGAACGTCTAGTCCAGTAGGGACATGGTCATTGATCAATGATGATGCAGGCAAACTGAAAGCCAGGGCTGAGGAGATGGCTCAGAGGGTAGAGTGCATGCTGTGGAAGTGTGAGGGCGCGAGGTGGCTGTCTCCAGTCCTAACACAGACTGCTGTCCCAGCATCTGCTTCCTGGAGACAAGATCCCTGGGGCAAGCTGCCTGGCTAGACTGGTTGAACTGGTGAGTTCTAGATTCAAGTGAGAGACCCTGCTTGTGGTAGTTTGCATGAGAAATGTACCCCAGGCTCTGGCATTTGGACATTTGGCTACCAGTTGGGGACATTGTTTAGGGGAGTTTAGGAGGCATGGCCTTGCCAGAGGAAGTATATCATGTGTGATCGAGTTCATGCCATTTCTGCTTCTCTCTGTGTTGAGGGCTTTAGCTTTGAAAACATGACCTCTTGGTTTTCGGCTTCTGCCACCACCTACCTCTTTGCCACCATTGTAATTGATTCTTGCTCCTTTGGAACTGTAAGTCTCCAGACAGTTTTTTCTTACACGAGTTGCCTTGTTTATGACGTTTTCTTACAGAACAGAAGTGTAACTAATGCACTGCCTCGTCATGCATGATGGAGAATGAGAGAGGCAGGTACCTGAGGTCAACCTTTGGTCTCACATGTGATGCATATGTGTACATATACACCTTCCCACACACATGCGAACACATACCACCTATGCAAAAAGAAGAACATCCGTAGTTTGTACTGCTAAAGAGAGAAGTGGGCAGCCAGAAGGCTGAGACAGGAATACAAGGCCTAATCTGGGAGTTGGGTTAGACTTCCCTGGAAACAGATGGTGCTGCAGCCCAGTGTGGAAACATTTCAGTGGGGGAGGGGGACATAGGAGTGTTCATGGCAGAAAGGCTTATGTGTGCTTTGGGTTGGAACGGATGGAGTTGGAGTGGCCTCAGGACGTGAATGAAGGGCAGTAAAGGACAATTCCTGAGGTATAGAGTACAGTGACCAGGACAAAGAGGAGAAGCTTAGAAATCAGAGCTGGGCTATGGATGAGAAGCATGTGTCCTCCGTACCTGCTTCTCTAGTCTGGTCCCAGATGATATACTACAGAGACGAGGCTATGATAAGAACTGGCAGCATTGTTCTGCCGGACCAGCGCTCTAGGTCTCAGCACATAAGAGTTAAACAGAAATGGATTGGTCCACCTCACAGCCTATCAGTCTGGGTAGGTAGAAGGATGATGGGCATCAGGACAACAGCACAGGATGCTCTGAGATCTTAGCAGTGCCCTATTGTGGTGGGAGAGGCAGAGACCACTGGAATGGTTTCCACTGAAGTTGCTTTGCCCCTAAACATTTCATTAGGTGCCCTTGACTTTCAAGTTCCCTCCCTCTGTATAGACACAGAGTAAGAACAGGACTTCTGGCAGGAAGACCAATGCTCACTCCTTCTGAGTGCCATGTCCTTGAGGTGTTCACTATGTCAATGAAACAATAGGCCCTTGGGGAGCCCTAGTGTTGTTCTCTCTACTAATCTACCAGGAGGGTTGTAGTATTGACATTTCTAAATTAACACCCCTTTCCTTACTAACCCAATTGCTTCTAATATGTTATAGTTCATCACTTCTACTAGTCTTTTTTTTTTTTTGCCAGTTGAAGACAGAAAATCTATGAGCAGTTTTTCAACGTGAGGCTGTTTGCATGTCAGTGCTGCCGCCAGCTTGAGTTTTCATCATTCTTCGCATGCCTGACCCAATCAGTTTACAAGTTAATGTGTTTATCTGAAATCAAGAAGTCACTTGTGTTTGTCTGTAGCCTAGCAACCAACCAAAGCCATTCACCCAGATACTGTGGAATGGTTGGTTATTTCTAAAGTCCTACGTCAGGAGTTGTTCTGAATTAGCCTAGCCCATTCCTGAAGAAACGCAAACCCTGCCTGTCAGCAATGAGGGTCAAACATATCTCTACGCTGTTACTCTCTGCAGCCAGAGAAGTTCTCTTAATCTTCTAGGGACATCAGTTAAAGGCTAGCCAGGATTTATGACTTCCAAACAGAAAAGAACTTCATGATTTTCCAGAATAAGACAGAATTTGATATTTTTATTAGGGTTATTTTAATATAGACTTTAATCATGAGGATTGAGAGAGACTGGGGGAAGGGGTAAAATAGCCTAGTTTGGATATGGAACTTTCTGGGGAAAGTTGCAGCTGATTTTCTTAACCTTAGACATATATGCCATTTTGGTAACTATCAAACTATGTCTGTAAAGACAGTTAAGAAACGTTTCTTCTTCTCTTTTGTAATAAGTGAGAGAGTAGCGAGGCTCTGGGGGTCCCTTGCATGGGATTACGACCTCATAGGAAAACCCGGGATCTGCTAGGGTTGCACAAGGTGTTTGATACGTGTCCTTTCTCTAGGAATGGGGTTTCTGGTGCAATTACTGAGAAACTGTAGCTGATTCTAGGAAGGGAGCGAGACCTTGAGAAGGTGCTGGTTGGGCTGGAAACTACATTCCAGAGGCCCCTTTTCCATCTCTTGTTCCCTGATTTTCCATCTTCCTGCGCTGCTTCATACCTTCAGGAGAGCTGTACAGGCCATCCATGAAGGACTGCTGTGGTAAAGCCTGAGTCTGCAGCTCTCCCCACAGTCCGCACCGTGGACAGGCTCTAAAGTGCCTGAGTCTGCAGCTCTCTCCACAGTCCGCACCGTGGACAGGCTCTAAAGTGCCTGAGTCTGCAGCTCTCTCCACAGTCCGCACCGTGGACAGGCACCGAAGTGCCTGAGTCTGCCGCTCTCTCCACGGTTGGCACCGTGACAGGCTCTGAAGTTGTGTCCACACACCACGAAGGCATAGCACTCACACCTGCTCCGTTTCTGCTCATCAGAAGGTCTGGGGTCAGATGAGAAGATGCGTGGGCTCTGTCAACTTTGGTGTTTATGGGTAGGAGGCCATCACTACTACATATGTGACTGCATCACTCACTCTGGGCCTTTGCCCTTCCTTTCAATTGTGCCTTTTGCCTTGTGACTCTGCAACCCCCCCCCCCCGCCCCCTGAAGGACTTGCTTCCCTGTGTCAGTGGTTCTCAACCTTCCTAGTGCTGTAACCCTTTAACACAGTTCCTCATTTTGTGGTGACCTCCAACCATAAAGTTATTTAATTGCTACTTCACAGTTGTAATTTTGCTACTGTTATGAATTTTTATGTAAATATGTGGCAAGCAAGATATCTGCTATGCAATCCCCAAAGGGGTCCTGACACACAGGTTGAGAAGCCACCATATTAACATGCCCTATATTAACATGTATTGAGTTGCTTCATCATTAGCGCATGACAAAAGTCTCAGTATGCTGAGTGGAATTCTTAACTTTGGCTTTAAGTTACCTGACATGCTTCTGCTTGTTATTGTATATCCTGCCAATTTCTAAGAAAGGAGAAGAGCCTGTCCAGGCTAGGTCTCTGCTCCCGGAAAGAGATTGCAGAAAGGCTCCAGTCTAGCTGAGCCAGACCAGACCAGCTGGTTCCCAGCTGACTTGCATGCATGTGAACAGCCCCAGCAAAACTCAGCAGAGCTCTCTGAGGAAGTTACACCCTGGGACTGAGGAGTGAGTGGCACAGAACTTTTGCTATTTGTCACGCTGTCTTGTTAGTTGACCAAGTCACCCTTCTGCTCATGCTGCCAATCAAATATGCACGGGTCCACAGAGCCTCTTGTGTCTTCTAGAGAAAGAAGACTAGATTTTGGGTTGAATTGGTGTCTGGTCCTTTTCCCATGCTTCCATAAACTCTTTCCTGCTTGGTCCACTTTCCAAAAGTAATTGCTCAGGGGTTGCAAATAGGAACTGCTGTGCACCACAGGCACAGTACAAATCTAACAATGTGTGTGTGTGTGTGTGTGTGTGTGTGTGTGTGTGTGTGTGACAAGCGGTCTCTGGGTATCTCCTCATACCTCTACGCCTTATATTTTTGAGAGTTTCACTCACTGACCCTGGGCTTTATCAGTTCAGTTGGGCAGTGAGCTCCAGAGTTCTGCCTGTCCCTACACTCCCTACCCAGTGTCAGGGTTACAGACACACTGTGCCTAGCTGTTACATGGGTGCTGGGGGTCCAAACTCAGGTCTTTATAGAGCAGTTGTTATAGAAAATGAGCCATATCCCAGCCCCACAGTTATTTTTGCAGGTTTACTTCTGACTGTAAGTGGGGAGTCTGACTGTAAATAGTGGGGAGTCTTTCAGAACCACATGCTTTATTCTTTTTTCCACTTTTGTTGAAAATAGATTTTTTCTCACATAATATACCCGGTTTATGGTTTCTCTTCCCTCTAGTCCTCCCAGCTCTTCTCCATGTTGAAGGAGCTACAGGCTGAGTTCCTGCCACCCGGCTTCCGGCCGCCTGGCTAGCTTATGCCTGAAATAACAACACACAAATTGTATTCATTTAAACACTGCCTGGCCCATTAGTTCTAGTTTCTTAATGGCTAATTCTCACATCTTTCCTAACCCATATTTAGTAATCTATGTAGCACCAGTCTTACCGGGAAAGATTCATCATGTCTGACCTGGCAGCTTGCTTCATCGCGGCTGCCCTGGAGAGAAGAGGCATGGCATCTGCCTCACTTCCTCTTTCTCCCAGCATTTTGTTCTGTTTACTCCACCCACCTATGTTCTAACCTATCAGGCCAAGCAGTTTCTTTATTTATTAACCAATGAAAGCAACAGATATATGACACTCCCACATCATCTCCATGTATTTTTCTTCCTGGATCCACCCCATTCCTGTCCCTTATTAGAAAACACATAGGCTTCTATGGATCATAATAGCATAAAATATAATAAGATAAAACAAAAATGAACACATCAGGATTGGGCAAAACAAGCAGAAGGAAACTAACCCAAGAGAAGGTGTAAGAAAGAAGGACCTCTTCATTTGCACTCAGGAATCCCATAAAACCACTAAACTGGAGGCATAATCTACATGCAAAGGATCTGTAGGGTAAAAAGAGAATAGAAAAACATATACAATTAAAAAGTTAATAAGATAAAATTTATGAAAGGAAGAGCTTTGAAATAACACTATGAGACAAAGAACCTCCAAAACTGCAGTTGAGGCTGTTTTCTGTTGGCATCTCCTGCTGGGTGTGCAGCCTGCCCGCAAGAGGAGTTTGTTTCCCCAGAAGGGCACCCTTGGCAGAAACTGAATTTTCATTTGAAAGTAAGTTATCATTTGGAGCTGGCTTCTGGATTAGAAATGGGGAATGTGTCCCCTTCTCCTTTCAACTCTAGAACTAAAACTGGTATAAACCTTGTATACCCTGTTCATGCTGCCTCCGTCTCTGTGTTTATGTGAGCTCTCGTCATGTTGACTTAGAGAGCCTTGTTTACTTGGTGTCCTCCATCAGCCCTGGCTCTAAAACTTTTTTTGACTCCTCTTCCATAGGGTTCCTTGGGCCCCAAGGGGAGGGATTTGATGGAGACGTCCTATTTAGGGGTAAGTGTTCCAAGATCTCTCACTCTTTGCAGAGTGTCTGGCTGTGGGTCTGTGTTTGTGTCTGCTGCAGGAGGGAGCATCTCCGATGATGACTGAGCAGGGTATTGGATCTACAGATATAACAGAGGCCATCAGGGGTCATATGACTGTTACTTTCCCCCATTTATTTTTATTGTTTTTTGAATAGTAGTATTTGGTTTTACTCTAGGTCCCTGGGCTATCAAGTCTCAGGTTTTTAGTCACCCAAGCAGTGTCAGGTATTGATATGGGATTGGCCAGGTGCTAAATCTGAGCAATAGATAGGGCAGAGTCAAGGAGATGCCTTGTAGCTACTGAAGGAGAAAGGCATGGGAATCTTACAGGTAGGCCACAGCCTTGTGATGACACACTGATTAATAGAAATTGGTCAATTTAAGCTGTGGAAGCTTGTTAATAGGAAGCCTGAGCTATAGGCCAACAGTGTTGTAATTGATATAGTTTCTGTGTGATTATTAGAGTCTAGGTAGCTGGGAACAAAAGAGCAGTCTCTGATGACAAGGTATTGGTTACATCTTGTGGAGTGTCACTTCAGTCAAATCAGAGACTGGTTTGTTACTCTCACAAACTTTATGCCACCATTTTGCTAGCATATCTTGCAGGGGGCACCATTGTAGATCAAAGGTTTTGTGGCTGGATTGGTGCTTGTGCCTTTGGTAACCTGCAGAGTACTTTCCTGCATCAACAATGAAAGCATTAAAGGACCCATGTGTGCACCAGCTCAACATCTCCATATTCAGTGAGTGCTGTAGGTATTGTTTCCAGTAGTGGAGCCTTGCCAGAAGTTTGTGGAGAGCAATAGCCCTAATTGTTTGGGGGCTCTCACGGGACCCCTTGACCAATAATTCAGTCAGATATAATCTATTCCCAGTACTGAAAGCTTCATTTGAAGAAAGAGATGTCCAGATGGACTTTTTTCCTCCCCCTTTATTTGACAATTTCATTCAAATCAGCTTCACATATGTAAATATTTTTATTTTTTATGTCTGCTATATTGTTTCCATAATACCTCTCAACTGACCAGTAGTTTTAGCTGTCTCTCCTCATATTTTCTTCCTTTCCCCTTCTTCGTCCTCATCTTCATTTGATCCTCCCATTCCAGTCCATCCATAAATATTCTATTTCCCTTTCTGTCTATCCACACACCCTTCTCCCAGGCACTCTATACCTAACCTCTGTGGTCTATGGATTGTAGCTTGGTTATCATTGACTTAATAGCAAATTCACATATAAATGAATACATTTCATATTCATCTTCCTGGGTCTGGGTTACTTCACCTAGGGTGTTTTTTTCTAGTTCCATGCATTTACCTGCAAATTTCATGATTCTATTTTTTTTAACATCTGAGTATTACTCCATTGTATAAATGTGCCACATTTTCATTATCCATTCTTCTGTTGAGGAGCATCTAGGTTGTTCCCTATGTTGGGATGTCATGAATAAATCTGCTATGAACATAGGTGAGCAAGTGTCCTTGTGGTTGGATGGAGCATCCTTTGGTTATATGCCCAAGAGCAGTATAGCTGGGTTTTGAGGTAGATTGATTCCCAATTTTCTGAGGAACTGCCATATTGATTTTCATGGTGGCTGTACAAATTTGCACTCCCACCAGCAGTGGAAGAGTGTTTCCCTTGATTCACATCCTCAGAAGCATGAGCTGTGACTTGTGTGTGCTTTTAATCTTAGCCATTTTGACTGGTATAAGATAGAATCTCAAAGTAGTTTTTATTTGCATTTCCCTGATTACTAGGAACATGTTTTGGAGTGTTTCTCATCAATTTGAGTTTCCTCTTTTGAGAATTCTCGATTTAGATCTTTATCCCATTTTAATTGTGTTATTCAGTTTCTTGATATCTAGTTTTTGAAGTTTTTATAAAAATATATTTTGGACATTAGCTCTCTATCAGTTGTACAGCTGGTAAAAAAACCATTTTTTCATTTTATAGGCTGCTGCTTTTTCAAGATGATAGTGTCCGTGGGTGTGAGGGGATGGAGAATGCTGAGGGGGCCACAGGAGAAAGAAAAGCCAGAGTGTTCCACCAGGATCTGTTTAGTCCTGTGGGAATAGGTACAGAGATTGAGGAGAGACCACAATAGGTGTTCTGCTCTAGAGCTGGGGATGGTATTCTGGAGACTGGGCATGCAGGAGAGGCTACAGAGTGAAGACCTGAATCCTGCCTACCTGCTTTGCTGGCCTACTTGCTTCTCTGTAAGGCTTAGCTGGGGCTTTTCTAGGGAATGCCTGATGGAGTTGGGAGCGGGGATAAAGCATGAATTGGAGTAAGGAAGTTTGGAGGGGAAGATTTGTGTGAACCACTGGATATGCGGCAAGGGGTGATAGTGTGGGATGTCCTTCTGTCTATGTTTTGCTTTTATTGGTTAATGAATAAAGCTGTTTTGGCCAGTGGCTTAGCAGAATAGGGCAAGGTGGGAGTTCCAAGCAGATAGATTAGGAGAGAGTAGGTGGAATGAGCAAGAAGCCATGTAGCTCCACTGGAGACAGATGCCAGACACCAGATAGAATTTTACTTGGTAAACCATAGCCACATGGCAATGCACAGATTAATAGAAATGGGTTAATTTATGATGTAAGAGCTAGCTAGAAATACGCCTAAGCTATTGGACAAACAGTATTGCAATTAATATAGATTTCTGTGTGATTATTTTGGAAGTTTGGGTGCCTGGGAAAATGAACAAGCAGCCTCTTCCAACAAATTGGCACTCATTAAATGAGCAGCCTCTGATGACAAATTGGCACCAATGTGGTCAACTAAGTCCATTTAAAAACCCGAGAGAGTTTGAAAAGGAATTCTAGACACAAAGAAAACAGAGTTAACACAGCTTCTTGCTCTGTTTTCTGGTGAAAAGCAG
The DNA here is from genome assembly GCF_014885135.2 of Alexandromys fortis. Lineage (NCBI taxonomy): Eukaryota > Metazoa > Chordata > Mammalia > Rodentia > Cricetidae > Alexandromys > Alexandromys fortis. The sequence continues at coordinate 3,906,345 of NW_026068053.1, read as the reverse complement.
AGACATGCATGGTTCCTTTAAGAGGTTTCCTGACTCAGCTTTAGCAGTAAAAACTTTCTGGCTTTTTTAAAAACTGGCAGCTTCCTGGTTTGCCAGCATGAATGGCTCTGACTCTTTCAGGAGATTTGGCAATGTTGCATTTAAATGGCATTTGTGAATTGAGTGCTACGACTTGCTTAATGGCAACATAGACCCACTCTGTGCCTAAAAATGGGGCAATGTGCACGGCTCTCAGAGGCAGGGAACATGCCTCTACCATATCTGACTGGATAGAGCAGAACCACAATGTTGGTCTTGGCCATGCCCACTTAGTATTTAAAAAACAAAGAAGCATTCCTGGTCAAAAAATAATTACAGAAATGTATGCAATAAAGACAAATCTAGATGGAAAAGACTTCTAAATGAGTTACAGTGTTGGGTAAATGTATGTAGGCTTGAGAGAGAGAGGAAAAGAGTATAGACAGTGATAGATTAAAGTAGTAAAGATTGTTAAATAAATATTAAACTTGTAGAAAAGTAATAGAGTAAGAAAAATAAGCCATGTAAGGATGGAAAATACACAGAGTCTGGATTATGTATATTATTGTGTTTTCTTTGAATTTTTTAACTGTGAAGGAGCTAAGTACAGAGAGATATTTCATTGTGTAGGCTGCTGAGCTAAACCAATACATATATTTTAAAGGTATCTTGACTTCAAAATTTAGGACTAAGGATTTGTTGCTTTGAAAAAGGGATTTTTTCTTTGTTTCCACAGAGGATGAGAACCTGTGGATTCCTTCTAGACTAATGTGGTTTGATGGACCAAGACCCCTTAGAAGGTTGCCATGAACACCCCCAAAAATTACTTTGCCTGGAGAGATTGCTCAGAGGTTAAGAGCACTGACTGCTTCTCCAGAGGTCCTGAGTTCGATTCCCAACAACCAGATGGTGACTCATAGCCATCTATAATGAGATCAGGTGCCCTCTTCTGGCCATACAGACAGACAAAACACTATATACATAATAAATAAATAAATCTTAAAAAAATACTTTGCCCACCAAATGCAGGAAGCAGTTTGGAGAGAACAACATCCAAATTCCCAAAATGATTGTTTATAAATTGTTTGTTTACATTTAAAGGGGTATATGCTATGGTGTTAAATACTTTGAA
>NW_026068053.1:3894426-3905179 GCF_014885135.2 Alexandromys fortis | reverse complement strand
TATATATATATATATATACATATACACATATATGTATATATTTCTTTTCTTGATTAAGGTATTGTGTTTGTGCAGATCATTTAAAAATGTAATGTATAATTAAGAAATACAGGTTAATAATCATCTATAATGGTCAAGCTTGTAGTCATGTTAGTTAGGTTTTCTAGATAAATAGAGATATATTTCAGTTATATAGATAATCTTGGGGCTGGAGAGATGGCTCAATGGTTAAGAGCACTGACTGCTCTTCCAGGGATCCTGAGATCAATTCCCAGGAACCACATAATGGCTACAACCATTGGTATTAGGATCTGATGCCCTCTTCTGGCCTGTAGGTATACATGCAGAACACGTAAAAAATATATAAATAGATAATCTTCAAACTTTTCAAAGACCTATGGAATATGACATTTAGAATGTTTTAAGAACTTAGGACTTTTCTCAACAATGAAACACATCTGTTCCTGGCAACACCAATCTACTTCAAGAGGATGATGGGCATTGAAGAGCCCCCTGATAGAGTTTGTTAGCCATTTTGACAAGACTGCTCTTGTCTGGACTGCTTGAAGTTATGCTGTATAAACTGGACTTGCAGAACCACAGAAAAGTGACTGCTGAAATTGCCTAAAGAAGGTGAGACAGTCCTTTGGGGTCTCTGCTTCAGGAAAGAGTCTGCCAGATATTCTGCAGGACACAGAAGAAAGTGACTGACAAACTGCCAATATAGGTGGAGCAATCTTTGAAATTTCCTGCTTCATGAAAAAGTCTGCTGAATACTATGGACCTGTAGGCTGAACATGGATGCCCCAATGTTACAGAAGAACTTTGGGAGACTGTCCAGGCAGCAAGATGTCTCTGTCAGTTCTAGAGTTTTGGAAGTTTCTCACAATATACTTTCTGTTAATTTAGGTAATATTATATCCTTCTGGGGTCTTTAATGGAGTTGAAAAATAAATAGTTTTAGTGTTCCTTAGTTATGATAAAAATAAAGTATATACAAATATTGTAACTATAATTCTTGCTTGATACCTGTTTTGTTATATGTAACTTTACTATGGTAAAGATAAAACCTTCCTTTTAATTTAAACAGAAAAGGGGAAATGGTGTGGGAAGTTCTTCTTTCTATGTTTTGTTTTTATTGGTCAATGAATAAAACTGTCTCAGCCAGTGACTTAGCAGAATAGGGCAAGGTGGGAGTTCCAAGCAGATAGAGGAGGAGAGAGTAGGTGGAGTGAGCAAGAAGCCATGTAGCCCTGCCAGAGACAGATGCTGGACACGGGATGGAACTTTACCTTGTAAACCACAGCCACAGTAATACACAGATTAATAGAAATGGGTTAATTTAAGATGTAAGAGGTAGCTAGAAATATGCTTAAACTATTGGCCAAACAGTATTGCAATTAATACAGACTTCTGTGTGATTATTTTGGGAGCCTGGGTGGCCAGAAAAAATGAACAATCGGCCTCCCCCAACAGGAGGAAGAGAGGTGGCAGCAGGTCTTCTGCTACAGAGCTGGTGATGAGACTAGGGATTTCAAGGAATGGAGGGAAAGGCGACAATTCATACTTTCTTCTTTATTTAATGATATACAGATGTGATTTACCAAAGTTTGTGTAACTCTGTGCAAAGGATTGGAGGAAATTAACAGCTTTCAGTTTTGGGAATCTGAGGTAGCTCTGGGATAATTCAAGGTAACACACATATTGAAAAGGTACTGCACATAAGGCATAGTTAAAGCCCTCATAGGAAATGGAAATAAGCAAGACAAATGGTTCCCTCTTAAGTATGGATTCAGAGAAATGAAAGCAAACTACTTGTGATACTGGTTTTGCAGATTCTGCAATGCAACTTCCTGGGAAGTTTTACATTCTGAAATCCTAACAGAAGTTTGAACTATAACTCGGCGATAGAAAGCATACTTGAAATAGGTTAAGTGCCGTGTACAACACGGGGAGGGGTGAGGGAGCCAGAGCCATAGCAGGAAGGGAAGGAGAGTGGGAGTGGAGTGGGAGAGAGCCCTACACAGTCTGGCTGATAGGACTTTCCTCTCTTCTTGTGCTGTTACAAAGCCAGATGCAGACCATAAGTGAGGTCATCTTAGAGCTGACAAAATGAGAACATGAATTCCAGGACACATTTGCATCATGTCATGGGCTCAGTAAATGCTTCTCTTCAATAACACAAGGGGGATTTCATGGAGGATGAGTTCCTGTGATATCAGAAATGAATTTCATTAAGAAAGGCTAGAATAAATACTAACTTAGGGCAACTGAGTCCTAAGGTTTCTGTCACCAAAGGGCTATTTTATGACCTGTACTTAAATCCATCCTATGTGATTGTTAAAACAGCAGTTCTCAAACTGGGGGTCACTACCCCTTTGGGAGGGTCACATGACTCTTTCACAGCTGTTGCACATCAGATATCCTGCATATCAGATATTTACATTATGGTTTATAACAATAGCAAAATTACAGTTATAAACTCACAAAATAATTCTATGTCTGGGGGTCATGAGGAACTGTATTAAAGGGTCGCAGAGTTTGGAAGGTTGAGAACCACTGCTCTAGAGGATTTTGCTACCCTGTGGTTGGGGATGCATCTTAGTGACAGACTGCTGGTCTGGAGCTTATAAGACCTGGAGTTTGGTCACTAGTACAAGGAAAAGGAAATAAAAATATCTATTACTGTAAATTTGCATTTGTTGGAAGGCCCTTGATTTCCCAGTTTGAACAAAAGTCATGTATTAACCAGATTTTTAATCAGATGTAATAATTAGTATTCCATATCAAGTTAGTAATTACATGTAAAAGCCAAGAATTTACATATACTTTAGTTCACTTATGATGCAGTTCATGGGAATATTTAATTTTTGTTAGAATTTTATAAAAGATTTTATTTTTATTCATGTGTGTATGTCAGCATATGCCACATGTATGCAGGTACCCAGAGGAGTATATAAGGTAACTGAATCTTCCGAGCTGGAGTTACAGACAGTTGTGTGCTGCCCAACATGGGTGCTAGAAAGTATACTTAGGATCCTGGAGAGCAGCAATCCTTCTCACCTGCTATGCCCTCTCTCTATTCTCCTTCTTAGGATCCCTAAACTCTGAACAGGGGTTAATTCATGGGAGCTATCATCCTATGTGAAAGAGATATCATAAGAAAAATACACACATTGGGACCAAGAAGCTGTGATTCTTAATACATTTTCCCAGACTTTGGGGCAGATGAGGAAATGTGACAAAGAATGAGGGAGGCGATTGCCGGAGAGTCCTGAGTATAGTAGAAGCGTAACTTTCATTGCTCAGAGAGGAAGCCACTATTTAGTGCAATTGGGTGAGTCCTATGGCTTTGCCTATTGAAGATAAAAGGAAGTTATATGTGTCATAGCTAAGAACAAAAATTATGTAGACATGGATGCTGAAGAGATGGCTTGGCAGTCAGGAGTACTTAGTGCTCTTGTAGAGGACCCAGTTTTGGTCCACACCCACATGGTGATGGCTCACACATAGCCATATGTAACTACAGTAACAGGAGGTCTGATGTTTCTCTGACCTCCTTGGGCTCTTGTAGGCATACAGTGCACATATATACACTCAGGCATGCACACATGCACACGCATACACATACACACTTATAAAAAGAACCTAGACATGTTATAGCTTGCATGTTCATCTTTGGTGCAGCTGCTGCCAATGAACCAATTCTGGGAGGAAGGATTAAGATCCTTCATTCACCCTGTTATTCTAGCATGAGGTTCCTGGAATGTATTGTGAAGCAGCAAGAGCTCGAGTTCTGGAGTCAGACCACCTGGATTTCTACTCTGGCTCCATTACATTTAATTCTGTGCCTTTAGTTGAGTGCCTTGTATAGTCAACCTTTCATTTTCTTGTCTATAGTTGAGAAACTAGTAACTGTGTTAGGAGGCATTGGTAAGGATGAAACAAAGTCATTCTTGAAGTTGTTTTTTGCATGGTTATCAAATCTTAGTTTCTTTTGTATTTGTTTGGAAATGCATATTCAAAGAGACTTTAGGAAGTATAAAACAATAAATTCATTTTTTTCAAAATGTCCATTATGTCCTATGATGCCAAACTGGCTGGTAATCAAGACCCCAAGGAGAGAGCATATGCTCCAGGCACCAGCATTGTCTTGGCCATGGTGTGAGTTTGACTTGACAGTAAATATAAATGACAGATGCATCTGGTGCACATACCCTAGGAGAGCAGCTTTCCTGGAATGGAAGCTCCTCAACGGCCAAAACTGAACGTTGTTAATGCACAAGCAGCAGGGACAGTGAGTAGGGGAACTGCCTTTCAGAGGCAAGTCCTGAGACCCATGGACAACACTCAACAGTGAATCTCAGTATACAAGTCATAAGATCATGGATGCATGGAGTTTTCCTAGCAATTAATTGCTTTTAATCAGTCAGATTTGAAACCAGCATCATAGGAAATATTTTTCCAATGAAAGTGCATGATTGTCTACTGAAGGATAAGGAGATGTTGTCCTGTTCTTTTGGTCTGTTCTAAGTGTGTTTGAACTATATTCAGCTTGCTTTACACAGTTACCATGGAAGGAAGGTTTTTTTCCACAGGAGGAGTAAGAAACTCCACATGGCACTGAGAGCTCACCTATTAGACTGCTAATTTGTGAATGGGAAGGACTTTTATTTTTTAACTATAACTGGAGTCTACCAGGTCCTTATTCTATATGAGGATTTGTTATTATTTCTCCAAGAGTCTTTGACAGTCACAATATGTCTTTCTTTCTTGTTTTATGTGTGCTTACCCAACAGTTTTATAACAGACCACATAGTTCCTACAAATGAGTAATATTTACCATTTTTCATCTTCTGTTTTTTTGGAGATTGTTAGGGAATATTGGCAGCATGCCACTTTTTTCATCCAGTTTGGTCCATAGAATGGAGATTTGAATTCATTGTCTAAATGAGATGAAGGTGAACATGCTAAAGACGTTGTTAAGACCCATCTACTTTTAGATTGACATGCCAAGTATAAGCTCTGCCCTTCTATTATAGAATATTATTTTTAGATGTGTTATATTTGTTTATGCTTTGGAATATTTGTTCCATGATGCAAAGATGTGTTACATTCCTTTATGTTGCATTTATTTAACTCTGTGAGGCTGTTTTACTTTGCCTATCTAAAGCACCTGATGGGTCTAATAAAGAGTTGAACAGCCAATAGTAAGGCAGGAGTAAAGATAGGTAGGGTTGGCAGGCAGAGGGAATAAATAGGAGGAGAAATTTGGCAAGAAAAGATTGAGGAGCAAGAGAAGAAGGAGGAGGACACCAGGGGCAAGCCCCACAGCCCCACAGCCAGACACAGAGTAAGAAGTAAAGTTATACAGAAATAGATAATTCTAAAAGCCCGGAGGCAAAAGATAGATGAGATAATTTAAGTTAAGAAAGCTGGCTAGAAACAAGCCAAGCTAAGATCAGGCATTCACAAGTAATAAGTCTTCTCTGTGTGTTTATTTTGAAGCTGAATGGTGGACCCCCAAAGAGAAAAAGAGCAAAGAGAAAAACAACTACACCCCTCTCTTCCATGGTGTAGTACACATAGTACCCCCACTGTCCTTCACTGGTCAGGACATTTTAGTGCTCCCCATGTGGCTCAGCCTTTAGCCTTCTTGAAGATTCCCCCACCCTACAAACCCTGTAATGCTCCTCATTTTAAACAGGAAATCACCTTCAGAAATCCACGGGCAAAGCAAAGCAGTTTAATGAAGCACTATGCAGGAAAACTGCAGTAGAACTGCTGTGCTCCACTAGGAATTGGGTCTATTTCATTATTTAATGTACTTATGTTTCCTCAAATTAACAACTGGTCAACCTCTCTTAAGTTTCAAAAGGACAGATTTGGTTATCTGTGGATCCTCCTGTAGTGGCTTTGATTATAGTCACTCCTCGCTTCACAGATTGGGTAGTTGTCTTACAGTCCCACCCTCCCTCAGGTGCTGCAGGGCCTGTGACAACACTGTCTCAAGTAGCTTCCGTTTGAGGTTGAATAGTGATTCAAAGTGTTCATATTGACTTAGAACTAAAGAATTCAGATTATGGGGGAGGGGGGCTCATTAAGGGCGTAAGTAGTTATGATGAGGCCATGCTGGGTAAACACAAACCCAATCTTTCTGTCCACCACGCTGGTAGTAAGATGTTAAGGTACAGACACTCAGAGAGATAAAACCACATTACAACAGAGATGATATTGGATGAAGTGACTCCAAGCTAAGGAATGCTAAGAACTTCTGGTGACTGCCAGAAGCTGAGAAAAGCAGAGGGTAGATCACTCCTGTCTTAGTCAGGGCTTTATTGTTGTGAAGAAACACCATGACCATAGCAACTCTTAGAAAGGATGGTATTTAATTGGGGCTGGTTTACAGTCCGTTGTCATCATGATGGGAAACATGATGTCACACAGGTAGACAAGGTGCTGGAGAGGTAGCTTGAGAGTTCTACATCTGGATCCACAGGCAGCAAGAAGAGAGAACAACACTGGCCCTGGCTTGAGCATCTGAGTCCTCAAAGCCTAATCCTAGTGACACACTTCCTCCAACAAGGTCATACCTCCTAATAGTGCCACTCCTATGAGTCTTTGGGAGCCATTTTTATTCAGACCACCAAAGCCTGCAATGCCCAAGGACCCCCAGAAGCAAATAAACTTTGCTTACATCCTCCATTTTGGACTTGTTGCTTCAGAACTGTAAGGCAATATGCTGTGACTTAAGTCACTCAGTCTGTGGTGTTTGCTGGAATGGCTTTGGGAAATGCACCTAGATCTCCACATGCACCTAGCTGTCCATCTGGACGGCTGAAAGAGCTAGAGCCAAACCAGGCTTCCCTCTCAGCTATCCCCCTCCCTCCCTACACCATTCTCCCCCACCAGAATACTTGGGTCTTTTATACAGATGCTTAAGATTCCAAGAGAGTGAAGGATGAAGTTTCCAGGCTAAGCATGGACTAGATTAGAGTTCTTACTGTATTATTTCCAATGTAGTCTGCTGAATACATGACAGATTGGTGAGCTAGTTTGGCCTTAGGAAACGAATGGACTCCACATGTCCACTGAAGACTAGCAGGGAAGGAAAGTGTCCCACTCCCTCTTGTTCACAGTGAGCCAGCAGGGAAGGAAGGGACTGTTCCTCTCCACAATGGACCAACAGAAGAAGCCATGGTTTCCCATCTGTGAGTCAGTTTACAAAAGCATCACAACCACTGGGTTTGAATGTACACACACACATACACGTGCAGACATATAATACACACTCATATTATATTACAGTTTAGACATTTATAGTGTGTTTTTATTTGGGTGCACATATGTTATGGCACACATGTGGAGGTCAGAGGACAACTTGCAGGAGCTGATTCCTCCTTTCTACCATGTGAGGTCACAGAGATCAAACTCAGGCTTGACAGCAGGCCTGTTTACTCAGTAAGGAAATTTTTCTGGCCTTTGGATGGATAATTTATTGAGGGCCTCTGAGTACCAGCCTCCGTGACCCTTCAGGGTTCAGACAGGACACTTACAGCAAGCATGCTGGCTAAAGGGATCTAAGGGTAAATGAGTCAGCTTGTATACGCTATCTTCTCATGTATCTTTATTCTTCCAATGTTCTTTCTTGATCCCACAAGGTTTCCAGTATATATACCCACACAGACACAATTAGCAATTTTCTGGCAATAGCAAGGATACCAGGCATGCATTTTTCAGGGCCATGAAATAGGTAAGACTGACAAAGTGGGTGCCTGTTGTCTTACCTATGTCTCAGAGCTGGCATGGCTGTGAAGCACCTGGACATATCTGAAAAGGGTAAACAGAGGAAGGGGCTATGATTTCTAAGAGGGGGAGAAGAGTTTGTGTGTTAATTTCGTTTGTGTGGTTAGTTAAGCTAAAAGTTGTAATTGAAAAATGTAGAAAAAAGGGAAGAAAACAGGGCAGTGCTGTGCTCTCTCTGAGTACTTTCTTCTATTTCCTAGGTGGCTTGGAACATGGTTGCCATGGCAACCAGCATAAGCTGTAGAAGGAAAATGGGTAGCATTTGCTCTGCATTAGCATTTTCGCCCAACGTTAGCTGGTTAAAGGGGATCTCTCAGCCCTAGAGATCGCATCTTCCTTAGCTTAGACTAAAGGCTATGTATTGTGAAATCCAGAGCCTGGCAATTTCAGCCTCTGGGCCAAATGATGGCTTTGTTCTTGCTGACTCCCAAGTGAGAAGAATTTCCTTTTTCTGGGGGCTTTTTCAAAAATACAAGGCAACCAGTATGTATTCTATATACCAAGGTTATACAGCCAAATGAAATGTCATCCAGCATAACAATACATGAGGGAGTTACACCCAATAATTGATTAACACACTGCTGGGCTTTTTGAAATGAGCCCCACTATGGAAAAGGGAGTGCTATGGCTTCACAAAGTTTTTACAGAAATGGCAGCGACTATTCAAAAAGCAAATATTCCCAATGCCCTGCAATCTGGCTGTCCTCCAATGGAATGTGTGACCCCTGTGGCTTAGCCTAGTGATTCTGTCAGCTGTATAGTTCTGTGGACCACAGTAATATTTCTTTTGCATTATGGAACCTTATGATATGAATTTGACAGGATGTAGAATCAACGAAGATAAAAGACTTTGGAGGTGCCTATGAGGGACTGCTTTAATTGGGATGGCCTCTGTACATGTCTAGGAGGGGTTAGCTTGATTTGGTTAATTGATGTGGGAAGACTGGCCAGGTGGCTCCCTTCCCTTGGCTGAGGTCTTGAACCGAACAGGCAGAGAAACCCTGCTGATCAGACCATAATCTTGCTCCTTGATTGTTGAGACAGTGGGAGCAGCCGGCTCAAGCTCCTGCCAGTGTGGTCTGAGCTCTCCAAGTGGGCCTGAAGAAACGCTCCTTCCTGTTATCAGCTTAGTCATGACATTTTATCCCAGCAACAGGAAAAGTCGATACAAACCTTTTACTATGACTAATAATATAATCTTAATAAGTTTTTACTGGCAATCTTGTATCTCCGAGACATCTCTTTGAACGTTGACTCCACAGACTGTCACACAAATCCCCGCCAGATGTACCATGAGAAAGTCTAGGACCTAGGACTCAGTGTGGGACTAGGTAGAGTTGCCCATAGGAAAGATACCCTTGTGGAAACAGTTTCTTTGCAGTAAGGATAAGCTCTGACTACAATCCACACCGTTCCCTAAACTGGAGTTTGGAAGATGATGGTGGGTTTCTGTGAAAGATGGGAACTACTGATCTGATTCAGGCATGTTTACTTCTGCTTCAAGGTCAATAACGGGAAAGAAATAGCCCACGCCAAAGCTGAAACTTGAGAAATTATTTCTCGCTCCCTTCCTCCCTTTTTCCCTCCCTTTTTCCCCCTCTCTCTAGATATTCAGGTATGCCAGGCTAGCCTTGACTGTGTTATATACCAGAGGATGACCTTGAATTCCTAATTCCCTGGCTTCCATTGCCTGAGTTTTGCAGACCTGTACTGCTAGGCCTGGAGCATACACCGTTGGAGATCAAACTGATGTAGAAGGAGCTGCAGGCTGCTTCCTGCCGCCTGGCTCCCGGCCACTAGCTAGCTTTACACCTGAAATAACAACACACAAATTGTATTCATTTAAACACTGCCTGGCCTATTAGTTTCAGCCTCTTATTGGCTAATTCTCACATCTTGCTTTAACCCATATTTAGTAATCTGTGTAGCACTATGAGGTGGTGGCTTACCGGAAAAGATCTTAATCTGCATCCATCTCAGAGAGGAGAGGCATGGCTACTGCCTCACTTCCCTCTTCTTCCCAGCATTCTGTTCAGTCTACTCTGCCTATCTAAGTTCTGCCCTATCAGAAAGCCAAGGCAGTTTCTTTATTAACCAATGAAATTAACATATAGACAGAAGACTCACCTACATCAAACTGAAGGTTTGGGACATGCTTGGAAGGAACTCTACCAACTGCTCTGCACCACCAGCCTTACTTGAGAGAAGTAGCCACCATGGGTGTTGAATTATTTTAATTTGAAACCCACTATCTCTATTGCAAACTTCAGAGTGATATTTGTAGTTTTAGAGTATTTGTGGAAGAACTTAGGAGATGAGTTTTAAAAAGATATTCATAAGAAAATAATGCGGTTACATTTTAATTTAGAAAATAAAAATAATAAACATGAAACAAATGTTAAATAAAAATAGCTTTCAGGGCAGCAAGGAGATCCGGTCCAGGCACCAGGAGAGACATCATTGGGGTGAGTGAGTTTCTGAACGTGGCAGCAGACAGGGACAGGGAACTCAGACGTTCCTCATCCCTCCTACACTTCCTGGTCATCCTCAGGGGCTATTCTGCCAGATACCTCCTCTCTCTTCCTATCCCACCCAGCTTGCATCCACAACCACCCCCCTCCGTCTGACTCCCTTCCCTCTTTGACCACATAACATCTCCCAGCTCAGCCTGTTCGGGCTCTAGGACCGAATCCAAGTCAGAAGGGCAAACGGGAGGGTGGTAGCTCCTTTGTCCCAATAGCCTGCCTGCAGCAAGCAAGGTAGGCCCTTTGTTTAGGAGCCACCCAAGCAGCAAGGAGATCTGATCCGGGCACCAGGAGAGACATTGGGCTTGCATCCACAACCCACCCAGAGCGGTGCTGAGGAGTTCCATCTGGACGGTTGTCCATGTTTGGGTGCTGAGGAGTTCCAGCTCGACGGGATGGTCCCTGCTTCTACACTGAAGAGA
>NW_026068053.1:3850415-3888466 GCF_014885135.2 Alexandromys fortis | reverse complement strand
GATTGGAGAGGGAGGGGGAGAGGAGTGGGGAAGGGGGAGGAGGGTGCGAGGAGGGGGAGGGAAATGGGAGGCTGGGAGTGAGCGGAAACTTTTTTTTTCCTTTTCTCAATTAAAAAAATATAATTAAAAAATAAAAATAAAAGTGTGTTAATTCCTGTCAAAAAAAATAGCTTTCAGAATGAAAACTTGCAGATTACAGTTTTCAAATTTTTATTTAATATTTTTAATATCCTCCAAAAAAACCCCTAGTCTTCCCAAATAATCAATAAAAATACTATGCTGGGGGAAAAGACCTAGTCTTAATAGTAGATAATATTAAAACAAAAAGATTACATTAAAATTCAGAAATGAAGAGATATGTCAGGGTAATGGGAATAGTTTCCTCCAGCAACTAGATATCTTTCCATATACTATTTATATTTCATTATATCTGATAAATTCAAAAGAATAGATAATAACTATATAGAAATTACAAATGCTTCTAAAAACACTCCTGAATTTAAGAATTAGGTAAATGCTATCTGGAGTTAGCCCAGTATAACACCAACAGGCAATTTGTGGCCACCTGTGAACAGAAGGGTCTTCCTCTGTCCTGCTGGTTCCCCTGAACTTGTTTCTGTCTGCCTGTCTGCTTTTGATTAACCACCCAGAGGCTTAATATGAATTACTATTGTTGGGTCAGTGGCTTAGACTATTTTGCTAGCTCTAGCTATTAATTAACCCATTTCTGTTAGTTTATATTTTACCATGAGGTTTGTTGGCTTTTTACCTCATATCTTGCTTCTCAGGTGGCTCCATGGCATTTCCTCCACTTTGCCTACTCTCTATTTGTATCTTTGTTTGGACTTCCCAGCTAGTTTACTCTGCTAAGCCATTGGCTGAAGCAGCTTTATTCATCAACCAATAAAAGCAACACACATAGAGGACATCCCATATCATCTCCCCTTTCCTATCTAATTAAGAAGTAAAATTTTAACTTTAACGTAGTAAAATTACATATGACAAAACATTTATTGTGCAAGAATTACAGTTTTATGTTGTCAGAGTTCCTGTTCTGCCCAGTTCCTGCAGTCATTAAGTACCAAAGAAATCACACAGAAGTCTACATTAATCATAAACTGATTGGCCCATTAGCTCAGACTTCTTATTAGCTCTTATAACTTATATTAGCCCATTATTCTTATCTGTGTTAGCCACATGGCTCAGTACCTCAGTGGCATTGTCACATCTTGCTTCTTTTGTGTTGTTTTTATAGGTGTGGCATTTGTATGCTGAACAGTTTCTGGAGGTGAAAGTCATTTCCTGAGTATGGCAGGTTCATGTAATGATGCCTCATACTCATAGTTAACCAAATGTAGTGCTTTCTTTCTTAAAATTCAATGTGGGCAATGGGTACCCAGGAATATTCAAAACTTCTTCTGAACCTGCTCCTGGTAGAAGCTAGAAAGCATGGTTTCTGAAAGTATGCACAATCTTAGTCTTTTGGGGATAGGGAAAGTGACAAGTGTGGAAATGGTAGTAGCTGAAATTTGTGGTCTACTTTACATAATCTGCCTGCTAAGGACATAGTCAAAGCATAGAAATTCTTTTTCACAGAAATTTAAAACCTTGAGTGTGAAGACCAGGGCTAGGCATACTTACTATTGAATTTACTAAGAGTATATAAATTATGCAAATTATTTATGACTAGGTTCATCGCAGAATATACATGTATCACACCTGGAGAATATTTCAACTTCATTTCCATTTTGCCACAGCAAAAGTAAGCACATAGGGTTTTTTTTGTGTGTATGTGGTATTGTTGATATGTAGACAAGTTCATCCCTTTCCACTCAACTCCTAGCAGTCCACCATTGTTAACAGCTTCCTCTTTCTGTTCTTATGGACATAACTGTCTTAAGGGATATGCTGCTCTTTGATTTATCAGTGATGTTTATTGATTCATTCCTTTGATGACTCAGTGCCTCTGTTGTCATTGATATAAATGTACTGGGGGAAAAAATACAAGTTTCATTGCTAGTTTCTTATCAGCTTTGGACCATTAATGGAGGAGTAGCCAAGGGCTCAGTCATTCAGTACTTTTTTTGGGGTCTAACTGCATAGATGACCTCTTTGTTCTATAGCTTTGTATATTACCTATGGACCATGACTACCAAAGTAATACCAGCAATCTGGAATTCCAGACTCAATTACCCTGTTATTTAGGTGCCCTTTCCACTTGGCTACATGATAAACATCCTAAACCAGTATATAACATTTATCTAACATCTAGACAGTTTCCCAAGTTGCTCCTCCCTCAGTCTGCTCATTTTAGTTCATGGCAAAATAGTATTATAGTCTTAGGACAACATTACTGCCATCACAAAACATGTACCTTTTGTACAATTTTTTTTTGTACCCAGCATCTGACTTCTCAACATCTCTGCCATTTATTGTAAGTCTTTGAAAGGTTTGAAGAATACCTATCTATCTGAAATATATTTCTGTACATCTAGAAAACATAACTAATATGACTACAAGCTTGACTATTATAGATTACTATCTATTAACTTGTATTTCTTAATTGTGCATTACATTTTAAATGATCTGGACAAACACAATACATTAATCAAGAGTAGAAATATACATACAACAAAATTCACCATAATTTGTATCAATAGATGAAGATCTATTCCAATGCAAAGTACTCATCTCTATAGCTTATCCTCCTGTATAAACAATCATTCATAGAATTTGGATGTCAATCTCTAGATTCCTTTTTGATAATTGGGGACATTGTTAATTAGGTCTTTCATCCTGTGTGGTAGGTTCATCTCAGCCAGCAGTCCTGAAGCTGTCATGGATGTTGGACCATCTGGACCATTGCTTCAGGGAATGTTGTTTGATCTAGTCAAGTTAGTCTGGAAGGCAAACTTTCTCTATCCTGTTCTTGTAAAAGTATAGTAAAAAAAAAAATCAGTATTTTAAGTCAGTCACTATAATAGGCCATCCTTTATGTAATAAGGAAGGCAAGAGAATTTCAGGTTGTAAAGAGATCATTTGTTGAATCACAATATTAGTAGCTCTCAAATATGTTACCATTCTTCATTTCTCAGATTTTTTTAACAACAAATATAGGAGAATTTCAAGGACTTGTTGATTCTTCATATGTTGAGCATTTAGTTGTTTCTGTACCAGCTGTTATAGTGCCAGGTTTTTTCTGATGTCAAAGACCATTGTTCTGCCTACACAGACTTGTGAGTTAACCATTTTAAAAATAGGATTGTTTGTACCTTTGATAGATCAGTAGCTATTGTGCCATGCTTATGTTCAGCTTGAATTGTCAGTGATTATATTTTATAATACTTTTTAATATTTATCTCAGAAGCATTCTTTATTTTATGGGTTGTTTATGACATTGGAGGAATGTTAATCTGTTTTATCATTTGCTGTAACAAATCAAGTCCTCATCAATTCACTGTTATCTAAGCCACACACAGCTTTACTTTCCCCAATTGTCCTTCTGGCCTTATAAATTCACCCCATCTTGGACTTTGTTTTACCTGAGATACACTTACATTCTCTAGAAGCTAAATATTTACATTCTAAAGAGGTCAATCTTGGTGGCAAGATTTTCTTGAAATTATAGATACATTTTCACTTGTGTCTAATAACCTTCAATTACAAGGCCATTTATTTGTATTTTCAGTTTTGGTCTTTGATCATTTATAGAAATTTGTCCAAATACTTGTTTTATGGTCTTTCCTGAAATTTTTGTTTTATCTACTGAAGCTGTTCTGCCTTCCAGAGCAGTATGGTTTTTCACAACAGGCATTAAGTCTTTAAATTGCTCTGTAGAGGTGTTTCCCCAGTGTGACAGGGAATTTTACACTGGAGCCTATGAGAGGCCCCCTAAGGCATTTCCCAATGGCAAAGGGGTTACCTTAACTGTCTCTTGTTGATCTCCATTTGTTAGTTCAATATCAACCTTTTCCACACCTTCTGCATATTCCAGAAGACCAAGGTCTTCTGTTTGGATTATCTTTAGAAAAAAAAATAACATTGTTTCTATAAATGCCTTACCCAAAATTCCTTTTTAGATGACTTGTTTACCACAGCTAAACATCTGACCTTTTTTTTCTTAAAATTTTTAGAAATCACTTCTCCTATTCAAGTATCATCATAAGTGTGAGGTCCAATATCAGCTGTATTTCATATCCACTTATCTATGGGTGCTTATCTTACCTTTAAAGGTCTAATCACACCTTTGCATTCTGGATTGCCATTTTCAAATGCCAAATATTCAATTAATATTTGTCTAGCTACTGGATCTGATATTATTCTATTTAGAGTTTAAGTAGATCTTTGTAAAAAAAAAATAGTGGAGGCTTCTTTTGGGTGTTGTATAATTTTAGTAAATGACTCAGTTCTTTTTCCTGATTAACCTTGTCCCAAGCATTCAAAGCTGCTATATGGCTTGGAGCCAAAATGTGATCAACAACTCTAAACTGACTTTGCAAACCAGTCTTGTGAAAGAATTCTGTTCGAAGTTGCTCATGAATTTAACATATGCTTCACAAAAGGTGAAGGTATATCATAAGAAATGACTTCTTCCTTAAATCTCTTCAAATATAACACATATAACTAGGATCTACAGGATCCCAGTTAACTTCTGAATAGCCTTAAGGTGCTTATCATCTGGTGGTCATTCTTGTATGGAAACTGAATAAATTAATGTTGAGTTTTCTAATTACCTTAGGTCAGTCTTCTTCAGTTTCATAATGCAATGGTGTGGTAGATTCTGCTCTAAATCTCCTCTGTCTCTGTGTGAATAGTTTTCTTAGTTTCATTATTAAGTCTTGCCATGTGTTGGACACTGGAGGAAGCACCAGATGAAGCAATTACTTACATTGTTCTATTATTAAATAAAATTCATGAGTCAGATGTGGTAAAAGCCTGTTAGAGCCAAACAGCAATGGATCAGCTGACCTTGCTTCTCCACACTTCCAGATGGAAAAGGCCCATAAATTTTCTAAGTCCTTTTCTTTTCCTTCCTGTGTCCCTCTATTCTAATCTGGGTCTGCCAAAAACTCGGCAGCTAATTCTGGCCAGCTGAATGTTGACTCTACCCTCTGAGTCAAGGTTTAACTTTATAGTCAGTCTTAGGAGTGTCAAGTGTGATCAAAATATCCCACAATTGTAGGTTCAAAGTTACAATGTCTATGCTAGTCAAAGAGACTATTGCTAGCCAACTATTCCCTTGATATGCTATTTGTTGATGATTGACTCTTGCATTTCCCAGAACCAGAGAGATGTGGCAGGGCAGAGCCAGGTGAACTAGGGGCCTTTATTCTTTATCTTGAACTGGAAGATCTATCAAATATATCGGTTTCCTTCCTCCCTCTTCCTCTCCCTTCCTTTCTTTTTTCTTTCTTCAAACAGGGTCATACTATATAGCCTCAGTTGGCCTAAACTTGCTACGTAAACCAGGTTGACCTTGAACTCACAGAGGTCCACTTGCCTTTGGTACTGTGGACTGAGATTAAAGGAATGTACTTTCAAAGAAAGAATCTAGAAGAAAGCAAAAAGAGCTCTTTACTTTTGACATTCAGGAAAACTACAATAAATGCCTCTCACATAACTATTAAAAGTGTTCCTGATCCCTTTGTTTGTGAATTTGTCATAAGTGATTATTATAACAGGCTTTTCCTTGTATTGCTAACTCTCAAATAATGACATTGAGACATTTTTTTAATTATGAAAGCTTGACCTTAGTTTAGGCTTGTTCCCAACTAGCTCTTAAAACTTAAATTAACCCATTTATATTAATCTCTGTTCTGTCACATAGCTTGTTAGTTCTCCCAGTACCATACATCTAACTTCCCCCACATCTGGCTGCTGAATCTCCCACATCAGATCCTTTCCGATCAGAGTTCCTATCTCTGCTTGGAAGTCCCACATATCCTCCCCTTCTTAGCTATTGACCTTCCAATTCTTTATTAAACCAGACAGAAGGTGCCTTAGACAGCTGAAGTAAAACAGAGACATGATAAGATTATCCCAACAATACATTGACTTCTGTAGTACACACACACACACACACACACACACACACACACTTAGGCTTATTTAGACAGGTTATAAAATGTTCTAGAGTCATGGCTCAAAAGGATTGAAGTCTAATATTGGAAAGAGAGGGATATTCTGCATCCTTGAAACATCCACCATCCCAATCATATTCTGCACACTATTGGACTTAGATGAATATTCACCATGTCTTGGGACAAGACCCAGGACATATGCATGCTAGTGGATATTTAGGCACAGGACTTGCTCGAGGAGGATCTTGGCTCTTTCTCCCAGTCTTCTGCAATATGCATTAGCACATGGGCAGGTAGTGATTCTATACCTTTCACTGTGGCAACCTCAAAGAGAAAACAGAAAAAGAAATAATGAAATTAATTTTTAAAATGATAAAGTAGGCGAAACCTAAGTACTTCCTAACCCCAATATTTTCTAAGATAACTGCATAAAATGGTTAATGTGTGTCTCTAAAGGAAACCTCAGGATAACTCATGGTACTTTTAGAACACTTTGGGTGAGCCTGCCATTCAAACTATCAGAAAGTAGATTACACAGGTCAGAAAATAAGACCAGCTTCCATCATTCTAAAAGATATTGTGGCAGTTTCTGAAGGAATCTGTGATAAGGCCCTGTGCATGGGAAGGACTCCAAACTACCCGAATCCTTCAAGCCAACATGTCCATGTGGGTTGGGAAAGGCCCTGGCTCCATGCAGATGGAACCTTGGGGTAGAGGGAGTGAAGGCAAGCACACCTGAGAAAACACATCTGGCCACGGTAGTTGTATTTTATGGCAAATATATTCAAGCAATTTTCAATCCATGAGTTATAGGGAAGTCAGGGACCTCCATGCAATCTTCAGAAGTGAAAAGTAAACCTTTGTGAAAGGGGAAAAGAAGCCCCACAGATGTTAGGGATGGCTGCTTCCCTGAAATCCTATTTCTGGACAGTGGGGTGTGTTGGAATGCTTTCATGAAGGCTGGCTCAGCTTTTCTGTTGATGTAAATGAACTCTTAAGATAAAAATGTTCCTGATTTAGAACACTCAGGCTCCAATTTACAGATGTTTTTGAGCTCTTCAAATTGGACTCTAATCCAATTGTTTGAAATGGAGTACATTTTCCCAGAAGAAACAATGTTATAAATGGTGAGTAGAATCCAGAGTGGTGGACCAGTACACAAATTCTGTTTCACTCCGAAGGCTCTAAAAACTAGATCATTGAATATAGGGGTGGATGTTTGTGTGTGTGTGTCTGCATGTATCTGTGTGTTTTATTTTCAGATTGAAGACCACAACCAGCTAGTGGGTCACTACCATCGATGGAGTATTTGTGTTCCCCAATTCATGTTCAGACATCATCTCCAATGTGGTAGTGGTGTTAGGGGATGAAGTTTCGGGAGGTGATTAGCTCATGAGTGGAATTAGTGCCTTTACAGACCCCAGAGAGTTCCCTCAGCCTTCTCCATGTGATGACACCAGCTGTTGTCTGGGAACTGGGGTTGGGTCTCACCAGACACTGACTACCAACAGTCTGATTAGGACTTTAGCCTCCTTTATCATGGGGGCATTAAATGCTGTGAACCAGAAGGCACCCAGGCTGTGTTTTGCTGGTTTGAGATAATGGATTAAGATCATCTAAAAGCAGCTTAGTGAATGACGATAACATTTTTAAAATTAATTAATGAATTATAGTTATTTTTATTGTTTAAAATTTCATTCATGAATTAATTCATTGTGATCATATCTCCCTTTGCCCACTAATTCCCTTTCTATCCCCCTCTCACTTTTCTCTCTCAACCACATGTCTGCCCTCCACCCATACATGGCATATTCTTTTTTTTGTTTTAAATTGTATACAACATTCCTTCCATGTATGCCTGCAGGCCAGAAGAGGGCACCAGATCTCATTATATATGGCCGTGAGCCACCAGGTGGTTGCTGGGAATTGAACTCAGTGCCTCTGGAAGAGCAGTCAGTGCTCTTAACCTCTGAGCCATCTCCAGCCCCCTACATGGCATATTCTTGCATTGTGAAAGCTAGTTGGTAGGAATGAAGCTTCCAGGTAGATACCAGCTTGTTTCCCCAGGTCTTATTGTTTAGGTGTGAGGTGTCTTCAATAATAGGGTTGCCGGGCGGTGGTGGTGCACACTTTTAATCCCAGCACTCGGGAGCAGAGGCAAGTGGATCTCTGTGAGTTTGAGGCTCCAAAGCTACAGAGAAGCCCTATCTCAAACAAACAAACAAACAAAAAACAAACAAACAAAATAAAAACAAGAACAAGAACAACAACAAAAAATCCAAACCAAACCAAACTAAAAAAAAAAACAATAGTGTCAAATTGAGGAGGATAACAGAAAACAATGCCCTGAGCCTAGGAGACAGCTGTGTATGCTCAGAGGGCAGAGCCACACATCTAATCCAGGCTGTTTGGATCCCAGAGGAACATGAGAGGGTCCCAGATGTCAAATACTGAACTTTTAATACTGTTGAACTTCAGTTTTGCTTTGGTCTGATTATAGCTGTGCCCTGGTTCTTTCCTCTTGAAATAGAATGGATTTGATTTATTTTTCATTTTACAGGAGCCCCCACAGTAAAGGGAATTTGAACTTCTAAAGAGACAGTGTTCTAAGTAGTCTTTGGATAGATATTTTAGAGACCTTATGTATTTTAGAGAGGTTTGAGCTCTGAAATGGATTTTTGATGTTTTATTCGCTTATTTGGAATTTATTTATTTTATATTTTATTTTAATGGGTGTTTTGAGTGAATATAGAGATCAGTAGAGGGTGTCAGATCCCGTGGAGCTGGAGTTCCAAACGGTTGTGAGTCACTTTGTGGGTGTTGGGGACTGAACTTGGAGCTGAGCCATCTCTCCAGCCCCAACTTTGGATGCTAAAAGAGAATGAACTCTTAAAGCACTTGGAGTTTTTAAAGACCATGGAACATTTAAAAGTTGTAATGTTTTATATCATGATACTAATATTAACGTGACAGATATTCTTCAATATGCAAAACAAAACAAAACAAAACAGATACAACCAGGCATGGTGGTACATACTTTGTAATTCTAGCACTTTGAGAGATGAACTATGAGGATCAGGAGTTCAAAGTGAGCCTGGGCTTCATAGAGAGTTAGAGGGTATCCTGGGATGTATGAAACCTTGTTGGGGTGGGGGAAACAGAAATATTTTCCAACTTAGTGGAGAAGAAAGATAGTTTTCTTCATATAAATATTCTGATCATGGTTTCCCCTTCTGTAACTTCTCCCAGATGATCCAAACCGCCAAACCTACCCAAATCCATGTATTAAAAACAGATAGACATATAAATAGAAGAAATAAGCAAAGAAAAAGGACATGAAACACATAAATATATAGAGATGACCACACAAAAATCCAATTAAAACACAAAATTAGAAATCATAATACATAATACATAAGCAAGAAGACCTGTAAGAAAAAGAAGCCAAACAAAACATCATGAGATGGAGAGTTTCAGGGGCTCCCATACTCTCACATTGCCAGTCCCAGACCTCGGTGTTTGTTCCTATCTACTGCAGGAGGCAGCGTCTCTGATGATGGCTGAGCATAGCAGAATATTGTTGCCATTTATTGCCATATTCCTTTCTCACAACAGCAGTATTTGGTTTTCTCCTGGGTCCCTAGGCCATCTAGTCTCAGAGTCCTGGCCACCTAA
This sequence comes from Alexandromys fortis, assembly GCF_014885135.2. Taxonomy (NCBI): domain Eukaryota; kingdom Metazoa; phylum Chordata; class Mammalia; order Rodentia; family Cricetidae; genus Alexandromys; species Alexandromys fortis. The sequence goes on along the minus strand of NW_026068053.1, from coordinate 3,878,711 downwards.
GCAGTGTCTGTCATGGGTTCTATCTCATTGAGTGCGCCTTAAATCAAATCAGAGATTAGTTGGTTGCTCCCGGACGCTATGCACACTGTTGCCCTTGTGAGTCATGAAAGCAGGTCACCACTGTAGATTGAAGCATTTGTAACTAACTGTGACGCTGTTCACCCTTTTCCTCTGCTGGCACATAGCATATCTATCTCCCAGTACCGTGAACACTATCAGTAGGGGTGAAGGCTCTAGGTAGACACCAACTTAACTTCTCTGTGTTCAGTGAATTATGTAGGTTTTGCTTCAGCAACGGGGCTTATGATTAGAACAATAATCTTGGCAATAGCCTGGGTTGTTGGGGATTCCCATAGGGCCCTTTGGGCCAATAACTCATGTAGATGTAGCTCAATCCTGGCACTGGAGGTTTCATTTGGTGGCAAGAGATGATTAGTTGGGGATTTGTCTCCCCACTATTTAGTGTTTCTGTTTCCTTCATATGTGTAAACTACTGTACCCCTCAAATGGCCCTTAGTTTTAGTTGTCCTTCCTTGCATTCCTTCCTTCACCTGGCTCTTACCTCCTCTTCCTTTTGATCCTCCCAACCCAGTCCTCCCATCTATATCTATTCTATTTCTTTTTCCTCGGGAAATCCTTCTCTCCTCTAGTTCCTTACTCTGTAAGTGACTTCTGTGGTTCTCTATTTTATTTTATTTTATTTTATTTTCCAAGACAGGGTTTCTCTATAGCTTTGGAGCCTGTCCTGGAACTAGCTCTTGTAGACTAGGCTGGCCTTGAGCTCACAGAGATCCACCTGTCTCTGTTTCCCCACTGCTGGGATCAAAGATGTGTGCCACCACTGCCCGCCTAGACTTCTGTGGTTCTATAGATTATAGTCTGCCAAACTGCACAAGGAAAATCCCATGAGGCCTCAATCCTATACAAAGAACTTCAGACAACTGAGGAAAGCTTGGAGAAGGAAAAGTGGTTTTCCCCGTGGAAAAGCACACCAATTGCTTGTTCAGTGCTAAACAGCCATGAAAGTATACCTACAAGTAACATTACATGGACTCAACAGATTATATTTGGGGAAATATGTATATAAAAATATATGCTTGCAAGAACAATTAATGAAAAAGAATTTGAGGGGGTAGGGAAGGGCATATAGAAGGCTTGAAAGGAAGGAAAGAGAAGAGAGAAATGTAATTAAAATTTGTTATCAAAATAAGCAAAAATATGAAAAAGACAGAAAAACACACTAGTAAGTTTTTTAAAGATGTCACAGTCAGTAATTGCAGAAGTTTGAAGCATGCTATTAATATGCTTATTGTGATTGACATGGAGAGAGCCCCTTCCAACAGCAGAGTGCACATTCTTTTAAAATGCATATTGAGCATTTATTAAAATTAGCATGCAGTTTTTCATAAAGCAAGCTCTAGAAATATCAGAATATGAAATCATATAGAATAGTTCTTTAAGTGAAGTTAAGCTGGAAGCCAAAAGGCTACTAGGAAATCCTGGTAAGTTTAGCCTCACACACACTTGGATGAGAGAGGCATTTTGGTCAGGATGGGAAATGTTTTTAGTCTTCACCTTGTGTTGAGGTCCCTAGAGATCCCCCAGGCACACAGGCATGTCAATTGGTGCTGTCATTGTTCAGGTCTTGTTTAAGCAGTAATGTTGTTGAGATTTCTTGGGCTTAGCTTCTAATCATTTCCAGAAGACACAGTCTCACAGCAGACATCCTAGCTCATAAAATCTCCCGCCCCTCTATCCATGAGGCACCCTGATCATTGGATGTTGCGTTTGTTTCTAAATTTATCAGTTGGGTTCCAGCCTCCCCCATGCCCAGTTGTTCACAGGATTTTAACTAGTGGTTTTCTATAATAGTCTCTTTTTTCTCTAAAAACAAAAATAAAAACAAAACTTGGATTCAGGGTGAAAGCTACACTTAACCCTTAGTTTTCTTTAAAAAAAAATAACTATGACCATATAGACAGAAGTAAAAATAACATTTGACAACTTAAAAACCTCTTGTCTCTTTATTGTTCAGTTGAAGAAACATTTTTCAAAAATCTCTGTTGTGTTGTGTCTCAGCCTCCTCCTCCTCCCAGTGGATTGGGCTGACTGAAATCCCTGTTGTGGATGGCTTTTCCATCTTGTCTGGTGTTGTCTGTTTCTCTCTCAGGATCAGCCCCAGCCTGAGTGTCTCCCTAATGGTTTTACACTTGCTTTGGCCATCCATGAAGAGGCGCTGTCATGCTGACTTTTGAGGACATATTTCTTGGTTGTCTTCTCATGGTTTTCCTTTGCTTTGTTTGTCTTGTGGTTTTTCTAGAATAGAAAAAGGCTGTATTTTTGCTTCTGCTGCTGTGGTGGAAATCAATGTCTTACAGGTTAAATGCTTCCAGAGAAACCATCCCCTTTTGGAGCAAAGGATCCCTTTCTCTGATTTTAGATTTTTCTCTTCAAACTTCTGTCTCCCACAAGTGCTGGGTCAGGGGCCAAATGGCTATGTTTATATGCAGATAATGCAGGAATATGCATATATAATGCAGGTTACCCCTCTAATGGCAGCCGTCCTGGTAGGAAAGCCCTTTGGAGCCCCATTAAAGGGTTTGGCTCAGTTCCTTTTCACTGTGTGTGGATTGCTTTGGTCCTTCCAAAAGGTCCTTAATAAAAACACTCAACCTTGCTAACAGAGAGGCCAACACAGCTGATCATCTTGGCACATTTTATGGGCCCGCCTTTAAAGTTCACATACTCCTCAGATGAACAAACACACAAATCTTTAAGAACACAGATATCGGAAGAGCAAGTTTTCATTTTCCGGTCAGTGATTCTCAAATGTAAGTATTTACCAGAATGACCCACAGGACCTGCTGAGGCTCAATTTTAGCTGGGACCAATTTTTAGTGCTTCTGATTAATAAGTGCAAGGGGCTGAATTATGTAAATTCATATTGAAGTGCTAACCTCCAATGTGCTGTTTGGGGGTGGGGCTATAGGAAGCTAATTAAGATCAAATCAGATGATGTGGATGGGAACACACAGTCCAGAGGACACAGAGGAAGGCTGTGTGTGGTGAGAACACAACCTAACCTTGCCAGCCTTCTGTAAGTCAGAAAGAGAAGCCTCACCAGAAGGCATGACCACCGAAGGCACTGTGCTCTTGCACTTCAAAATTCATTATTTTGAGAAGCTAACTTTCTGTTGTTGAAGCCCCCAGGGCACCGTATTCTGCTATGATGATCTGAACGCCCTCACAGTTGTCTGAAAGTGATGGACCAGGAACACCATCCCTGTGGTTACAGCTCGCTCGGGATTCACAGTAGGAGAACTCCCATTCCAGAGCTCACTGTCCATACACCAGTTGATGGTCTTTGTGACTTATTAATGACATTTAAAAATTGTCCCTTTGGAATTGAATGGCTGGTCTTGAAATTAAGAACCAATATCTTGAAGGGGGAGATGGCTCTGAGGGTAAATCAGCTTGAACGGGGAGATGGCCTTACAAGAATGGGGACCTGAATTCAGATCTCCACAGCCCATGTAGCTAGCGTAGGATGCCAGGATGGGAGAAAAGATGGAAATCCCTTCCAGTCCTGGTCTAGCTAGTCTGGCAAATGCAGTGACAAAAACCTAAAGTGGGGTTTGAAAACAGCATCGAACACAGGAGAGGGTCAGAGTTTATATCACCCCCAAACTCCAAGCCTAGGCATTTTTTAAGGATTGGGGGATTTCCAGAGGAATTTGGTTATATAGGAACTTGTCTGAAAATTTTAAAATTATTTGGCAGAATGTCTTATCTTATCAGGATATGTCCAAGTTGTAAGTTAAACTCCACAGGGTAGGGAGGCTATCAAATTCCAGAAACAGGTTAAAGCATGGTCAAACTTGAATTTTGTAGTAAACAGAAATGAACTTGTTCTGAATTTTTAACAAAATGACTTCCATCTTTAAGATGGAGTCAGGTTGATCCATCAGCAGCAAAGGCTTTTACCAAGGGGCCATCGCAGCATTACAGATAGACTGGTTTTTCAAAAATCCTTCCCCCTTTCCCCTTCCCTTCCCTTTTCTTCTCTTTTTTCTTCCTCCCTCCCTTCCTTCCTTCCTTTTTTCAGAGACAGGGTCTCACTATGTAGCTCTGGCTGTCCTGGAACTCACTCTGTAGACCAGTCTGGCCTCAAATTCACAAAGATCCACCTGCCTATGTCTTCTAAGTGTTGGGATATTAAATCATGAGCTACTACGCTAGGCTTCCCTTTTCTTTAAAGATGAATTTTAACATTTTTCTGGTGACAGAGGTAGGTCACTAACTCTTGATGAATGTTTATGTGTGTGTGTGTGTGCGCGTGTGTGCGTATGTGTGCACGTGTGTGCGTTTGTGTGTGTATGTGTGTACGTGTATTCTATATTCTCATCACAAAAATGAGAAATATCTGAGGTGATGGTTAGGGTATATTAATTCATGTGTCATAATAGTACACTATACCACACAAATATGTATAATAATTATTATTTTTTGTATAATTATTATTTGACACTTAAAGTTGAATAAACTTTAAGTGATTATATGAAAGGAACTTAGGATTCAAGGCAATCTTATGATAACCGTTACTGAAATATCTTCACTAGGAGGGGACGGCTATCCCCAGAGTCAGCTAATGCAGCATAAGGAGGACCATTAGGTGACTTTCAACCAACATCCTCAGTCTCCCTATGAAACTTCTGCAGAGCCCTCAGGTCAGCATGACAATGACTTTCCCAGCCCTACCTCCATGTGTCCCCAAGCTTCCTATCCCTCCACAGTGGGACTGCTCGTTTCTTCTTCATGCCAGTGTTTGTTCTTGGCCCAACTCTTTTCTTATTCTTCTCCTCTGTTTACAACGTTCATAGAACCCTGCTCAAATAAACTACCAATAATATCTTTATTTCAACAGGAAAGACACATGATAAAGCTTGGTAAATCTGGAGTATGCTTGGGTGTTGGAGGAAAAGATAATACAATGACCCAAAGGTAGAAACATAAATATCTATTGACAGAGGAATGAACAAACAAATCCCAGAATTCATGCACAGAGGAATATCACTCAGCCATAGAAAAAAATAAAGAACTGAAATATGTCCTAATATAGATGAACAGCAAAATCATTATGCTAAATGAGAAGGGCTGGGCACAAAAAGACATACATATGTATGTATGTATGTATGTATGTATGTATGCATGCATGTATGTATGTATGCATTTATTTTTGGTTTTTTGAGACAGGGTTTTTCTGTAGTTTTGGTGCCTGTCCTGTAACTAGCTCTTGTAGACCAGGCTGGCCTTGAACTCACAAAGATATGCCTGCTTCTGCCTTTAGAATGCTGGGATTAAAGGAATGTGCCACCACCACCTGGCTCACCAAGATAAATGTATTTTATGATTCATCCATGACCAATATCTGAGAGAGAAAAATCTCCTGGGACAGAATGAAGTTGTGGTAATGATGGGAGGTGTGGGGAGAGGAGCATCTACCTAGCAGGTATGGGGTTTACTTCACAATATTGGGGATCTTTTGGAAGTAGAAAAGATGGTTTTACAAAATTGTGACTGTGCTGCTAAATCCCATTGGGTTATTCATTCTACAATGGGAAATTTTATCGTATATAAATTTTACCCTAATGAAAAGTAAAGTTGTTAACATATGCATAATAGATATAATATATTTATATCTGTCTGTCTGTCTGTCTAGTGTGTGTGTTTCTGTATGCACACACACATGCCACCACACAAGTGTGGAGTTGGGAGACTAATTTACGGGAGTCAGTTCTCTCCTTCCACTGTGTAGAGCCCCAGGGACTGAAATCAGGTAGTCAGAATTGATGACGAGTATCCTCGTCCTCTAAGACAACTCACAGGCCCTAAAAGGTTTTAAAGCAGACACTGATTCAACAAAACTTTCCATCCCATTTTCTTAGATTTTATAGCTTTCATATCTTTCTACTTAATCACACATGAAAGAATGATTACTTTTAATTTAGATACTAAGCTCCAAGGAATGGTCCTCAGTGACCTCCAGACATTGTTTTGTATTGTATTGGTCCTTAATAAAATAGCCCAAAGAACAGTGAGAATAATAAAGTCATCTGATGAGGGGGCAATAGAACTGGGCTGGCATCCCAAGGAGCACTGCCTTTGAGTCTCTTGCTTAGTCTTGCTGCTGTCTCTTCCTGTCCCTGAGACTCCTGGACATGATTGAAGATGACTTGTCAAATGATGTCATCCATTCAACCAGTGGAAGGAAAACAGGTGTCCTTGAAGGTGGCATATAGATCACCACGTGCCTCCAGGCTTCTGAGTCTGAATTTTCTTTATCCTTTGGTCCTCTTGAGGACCCTCCTCTCCATCCCCCCACATACCTGGAGGGCCCTGCGCCTCCATTATCCCTCCTGTTTCCATCCATGCACACTATTTAAAAAGCTGACGTCATGCCCCCATGATGGTGAACTATGCATAAGTACTTCCTAACTACATTTCTGAGCTCTCTTCACTTTGCTATCAACCCCCACCTATTCCCGGAGTTGGTGGCTCTTCATAGGACAGCAGTTCATTTGGTGCTCTGCCGTGGTGTCCCTTTGGAAGAGACAGCTGGCTGATTCACTCTTACTGATCCCTGTCCGATTTTAAATCTAAGTACAGTCAAGAAGTATTTCAATAGTCAAGGCTGGTTAGTAAATAAACCAGCTAAAAACTGAGTTGTAGGGAACAAATGGTCAGTCTATAAATGTGATTCAAATTCTAGCTTTAGCTTTGCCCACAGGTAAATTTCTGTATTTCTAGGCCTAGAAGGATTTCAGTTGAGTCGGTGGTTCACTTTGAAGTGCATCCACCTGACTTCAAAACCAGCCCACTCTTGGGGACTTAGGAACCATTTCCATATCTTCCCTTCTATGGGCATGCAAATCTCCTGTAATAGGTTCTCAGCCTATGCCAGCCTAGTGAAGTCACAAAGATGGGGCACCCAGTGCCTGACAGCTGAGCTTATCAGAAATGGCACTTCTGTGCTTACAAACAGTACAGAGCTGGCATGTGCTCTGTTGGCCCTACCTCTGCTTGCCATGGAAGCACTGTTTGCTGGCCAGATTCAAGGAAGCAAGTCCCTGGTTTCAGGGAGTTTGTTACTGCTCTGCACCTTTGGGCTTTGGGGGCACGCACTCTCTAAAAACCAGTGCTATGAGGGCCAGATGAGCCAATTGGCTTGAAGTTAGCCAGCCAGCTGAAGACGCCCTTGGAGCCTTGCCAGCTGAAGATGCTTTTTGAGGACTCCAGCTTATACTGTGCACTGGATAGTTCTACCCCGCCCAGCCGTGCCCCTAAAGAGATATTAGAGAAAACATATATTTTACCCTAAATTTTATAGCTTTTTTATTTTGAGACAGGGTCTCTAGGGCAGAGTAGCCTCCAACTCCCTATGTAAGCCGAGGCTGACTTGTAACCCAGGCTACATCTTCAGTACCCTAATTTATTTGTTTTTTGATTAAAACTACTACATTCTGAAGGAAAGGTTCGGCCAAGTCACTGCGTCACTGTGTGTATGTCAGGGCTCCTTGCAGGAAGGGCACTGTCCCTCCAGGTCCCTTGCAGCTTCCTTCTTCCTAACTTTCTGGCTTCTTGGGTTCTTAGGGAATACTTGTCACTGACTTCTGGAAATCTCTTGAGGGTGGAGATTTGACGTTTCTGCTTAAAGTTTAGCCTTTGGGAAAAGCTCCTTGATCTGTGTTCAGGAAATTTACTTTTGGGGCAGAAGCCAAGTCTTTGGGTGACTTTGAAGTTCAGACAGCACATTGAACATGGCTAGACCTCCATTGCTGTTATCTGTGTGATTGCCGCATCGGTGCCTCCAGGCAGCCTGCAGAATCTCTGGATTAGATTGATCCCAGTGAGTTAATTAACTAAATAAACCTTCTCGGTCAAATAAATCAACAGGCTTCTGCCGGCTCTGGGGTGAACATCTGTAAATACACCTTTAAACCCCCAGAAGATCATACATCCATACACCAAAGAGCTTGGCTGCTTTTTTCAGTCTGTTATTGCCTTGTTTCTAGAGACCATAGGGGTTAAACTGAATGCTAACAGGCTTTGATGATTGACATTGATAGAATTTTTGTATGACTAATCACATGTGCCTACCAAGGCTCTTGTGTGGCTAATCCTCAGGAGTAGCTTGCTTGCTTCCAGGTTGCTGGGGAATTATTTGATCAACTCACTGAAGAAATTTATTCCCAACATTGTTCAGCCAGGTTTTGCTTACATTGCATTTGTCCTGACTCTCTGGCAGCCTGGTTTGTAGACTGCTGTTGGTACTGTCCTTCAAGTGACAAATCTTTGATATGGTCAAACCCCAAGAAGACAAAATATCTTGTCTTCATGGAGGGCAATGGCTACCTCCAGGTTTCCAGAGCGATTCAGCAAGAGCAAAGCTTTTCTATGTAGTTGGTATTTCCCTGGCAAACTAATTATCTACCCCTGCAGGACAGAATGTTCCCAAAAAACCTCGCAGCACAAGTCAAGAGTCAGCATTTATTATAGCACAGCTTTTGTGGTCAAGGGCCCAAGTGATTCTGGCTCTGGGTCTCATCCGAGGGTGCAGCCAGGAAATGGGCCTGTGTTCTGTCTTCTCTAAAACTGACTAGGTTGGAGCATCCACCTGAGAGAGACACAGCTTCTAAGTGGCAGCTGATTTTAGTTGCTGGCAGAAAGTCTGAACTCCTCACTTTATGAACTTCTCTGCAAGAGAACTCTGGTGTCTTCAGAAGGACACTGGCTTCTCTATTTTCTCTCTTTATTTGCTTGTCTTATTGTTGTGACCAAGTAGCTGAGAAAAAACAGCTGAGGGGAGACACATGATTGTGGCTCACAGTGTCACGGCAGGGGTGCACTGTGACTTGGGCTTCTGCCTTGGTGTAGCAGTTCGTGGTTGTTCACTTTACGGCAGTAGGTAGGAAGCAGAGGGGGCACCTAGGGCAGTAGGTAAGAAGCAGTGGGGGCACCTAGGGCAGTAGGTAAGAAGCAGAGGGGGCACCTAGGGCAGTAGGTAAGAAGCAGAGAGGGGCGCCTAGGGCCACAGCCAGGTCTAGAACCTCCCAGGATGACCCTAACCACCTGCTTCCACTAGGTAGGCCTCACCTCTAAAAGGTTCCATGATCTCTTAAAACAGTACCAGCCTGGGGCTCAAGTGCTCAAACACATGAGATCCACTTCACATCCCTTGTTCTAGTGAGATACCCTATCTCAAAACAAAAACCAAGGTAGATAGTTCCTAAGGAATGACACTTGAAGTTGACCTCTGACCCACACCCTCTCACACACAAAACACACATCACCCATCCACCCCAACACAAATAAGAATCAGTAAGTAGAGACCTCAGAAGTGGGTGGCTATTTGTTGAAGGGGTGAGACTGTAGCAAACTATCAGATTTAAGAGAGGCCTCCATCCCATCCCCTCTCTCTTTCCTTTCCCCCTATTCTCCTCCATTTCTCCTTCCCTCCTCCTGTTTTCCTCCTTTCTTTTTTGATGCTAGGGATGCAGCTCAGGGCACTGTCTATGTTGGACTTGTACTGTGCCTGGGACTGTTCCTTAGCTGAGTTTTGCTTTCACAGAGCCCTACAGATCCGTTCCAGTCATGTGTCCTCATCCTGTGCTTTGTAATCCCAAATTTGATGCTGTACCAAATGCTGACCCGCTGGCTACTTCAGCAGCCACAGCTCTTCTTCATCAAAGCCCCTAATTCATAGTGATGCCTCTCACACTCTTTGGGGAAGTCCTAGAGGAGATCCGGAAAGTGTTGTTGCCAGGTAGGAGCTGTACAGTGCTAGTGTGCATGTCTTATCCTGGCATTCATTAAGTCATGCCTTTTCCTTCAATATCTAAGCTTTACAGATACACCATGTTTGGATGACATTTTCCTACCTATTTGGGCACAGGCCAGAGGTAATTCCTCTCATAAGGAACTTGGGGAAATAAGAAATAATGCAGGGTTACATCAATCAAGGTGTTTGGCACAGCAGCCTGAAAAACTGTGGGCGCCCCACAATTTCAAGCTGCTGGCAGCGAGAAGAGCTTCTGCTCCCAGCGACTGTTGGGCTTTTGGCTTGTTCTTCTTAAAGCACAACAGAGGACCAACAAGTGTGTGTATGTGTGTGCGCGCGTGTGTGTGAGTGTGTGAGTGTGTGTGTGTGTGTGTGTGTAGGGAAAGGGGGCAGGGATCGTCACTCCCTAAAGGATTTAGGCAGCCTTGACTACAGTGAGAATATCATATCTGAAGTGGGAGATTTGACTGCAGGAGATCGAAATGTCAGAAAAGGTCATTGGAATGAGATGTAGATATCAACACCAACTGCTTAAGCAATAGGACCCAAGGAGTAGGAAAGGGGATAGTTTCACTAAACACTTGGTGATCACGGATTCAGACGTCAGGGTCCATCACTGAGTGGACATCACTGAGGCCATTGCTCGCAAGCAGAGCACACTGCCAGTGTACTTGAAGGATGTGGCCTCCAGTCATGTCACCCACCTCTGCTCTGCCACCTGGGAGAGACCAGAGAGGACCACATGCTCACCCTGAACACTTTATAGCTTTCACTAATTCAGATCCAACCGAAGGAAACCCAGAGGAACCTACATGAGCCAAGTAAGCCAGACTGCATTTGTGACAGGACTAAAGAATGCAAAAAGGCCAAGCCCAGGGAAAACGTCCAAGAAGCATCACTCAACCAGGAGAGGGAACGTATCAGTAAAAGTTGATGGATGCTGTCAAAGTAGCCAAAGGCGAGGATGCCAGCACCCTGGTCTCATCCCAGACAGAAGCAGTGGCAGAGAAGGTGCAGACCATGACTGTGGGAATTAAGGCAGCTTGACTTGGATTTTAACTTTCCATCGTCTGTTAAGGACGTCACAGAAGCAAATGCATCTGAGAAATCTGAGGACTCACAGATGCCCAGTTCAAGGACCATCTTGTCTGAGGACTACTACCAGGTACCTCGCAGCTACTCACACAGTGGGTGGCCCTGGGCTGGTGAGGGTAACAGATGATACTAAATGATGGAAAACTTGAAGACTTCATAAAGCCTGTGACTTCAGGGTAGAGGGACTGAAGTGTCTGGAAGAGAGCAAATTATGTAGATGGCGTTATTAGGGCAGAGTTCTGGTAATGTCTACATGTTTTTTGCCCATAGATCTTTCCCCCTCATGTGTTTTAAAAGTACTGGGTTCCTAAAAAAGAAATCACTAAATGTAAGGGTTTTCTAGGTGAAAATGTGTCTTGTAGGTGGTAGAAATGGTAAGCTATTGGTCACAGTGTTCATGAAGACGCCATTTCTTCTGCTGTAGTGGGCATTGGTAGAGTCCAGGCAATGTGCTTTTGCTCTGAAGGAACCAAGAAACCACAGGGTAAATGTGGAGTTTGCACAGTTTGAGAGGATTATCTATTCCTAGGAAAGGTCCTTACTCAAGAACATGGACTCTCACACTCCAGCAGTCTGGAGAAATGACCCCAGGCTGCTGTGCAGTGAACTACAGTAGTCATAATCAGGACTGAGGCACTCTTCCTGAGGTCTAAGCCTCGGCACTGCAGCTGTGTGTCTGCGTGTGTGTGTGTGTGTGTGTGTGTGTGTGTGCGCGCGCACATGCATAAAAGCTGGCTTCCGAAGAAAGGAAGGAAGGAAGGAAGGAAGGAAGGAAGGAAGGAAGGAAGGAAGGAAGGAAGGAAGGAAGGGGGATGGGAAGATTCAGGGAGAACTAGCCAGGTGGTTTAATGAGTAAGTGTGGCCTGGTCAAGTCTCACCCTGAGCTGGATTCCTGGGACTTGGTGGTGGAAGGAGTGAGTCAGTTCCCACAAGTTGTCTTGCAGCCTCCACACATTCGCTTAGGCACCCTCCCCAATAACTAATTTTAAAGAATAAGCAAATCTGTAACTATATCTGTATCTATATCTGTACAGTTCATTCTAAACTAGATTTGTAAGGTTGTGTGTGTGTGTGTGGATGCAGGTTAATGAGCACTGTAAATACCTAAAAGCAGGCTGTAGCGTGCTTCTTGTCACAAGTCAGTTCTACCAAGCAACCTAATGGTGTCACAGTGGGGCTCAGTTGGAGAAAATACACTTCTCACTTTTTCAAAAACAACATTGAACATCCTGGGTGGTCTTCTCACCTTGGTTCCTCAGCTGACAATAAGAATTGGTTTGTTTCTATTTGAATTTGTGGGAAATGAAGGCATGTTCTCTCTGAGAGACAAGAGACCAGGCAGAGGGTAGATGTAGAAATGGCAGCAAAGGCAAAATGCAGCCATTTCGAGACCTCCCCAGAGCCCCTCTTGCTAGGGAGCAGGAAAGAATCTCATCCTTCTACTCCTAGGATGGAGAGCCCAGGCTGTTTCCAGAGTTCAGTTCATCTTCAGAAGTTTTCAGCCTTCCCTCTCCACTGGGCACACCTCAGTCAAGTACTGAAAGTCTCTGTCTGTCTGCTGCCTTCCTTATTCCGTCTCTCCCTCCCTCTCTCCCTCCTTCCCTCTCTTCTTTTCTTCCTTCCCTTTTTCTTTTTTCCCTCCTGTGACAGGATGTCACGTAGTCCAGGATAGTCTCAAATTTACTATGTAGCTGGGATGACCTTGAACTTCTGTTACTCCTGTTTCTACCTCGCCGGGTCTGGAATTGCAGACAGGCATCACTGTATCTGACCTTATGTGGTTGAGAGGGATCGAACTTGAAGCGTTGTGGTGCTCAGCAAGCGCTCTGCCCACCGAGTCATATCGCTATCTCCACGTCTGCACTTTTTCTACCATAGCTCTCACAACCATTCCCTGGCCTTGCACCGTCTGTGCCTTCCGAGATCTTCATGTGGTCCCCCCATGTCCCCCACAACTCTGTTCCACTCATTGTCCTTTCAGCAATCAATTTGATACACTGATCTCGTCTTGTCATAACCGCCTCCCCACCATTGACCCCGTTTTTAATGTCTTCTCGTGTTTTTTATTGCATGGCCAGAATTCTTAACTGAAGCCGTGTGCCGCCTGCCTCTATCGCATCCCCGACTCTATATCACCCAAGCTGTTGCTTTCTCCCTGTGCATTAGCCACAATGGCTCCCTTCACTGCCTGACTGTTGCTACCTGCCTGTCACCACCTGCCTGTCACAGGGCATGGCATATGCTACCGTCTTTGTTTTGTCTTTCTTTAGCCTTCAGTTCAGTAGTTATCTCCTCAGGGGTATTTGTCTGCTTCCTTGGCTGGCTTGGATTTCCCTCTAACAGGGCTCCATGCAACCATGGAGCTCTTCTTTGTACTTAGGGCAAACAGAGGCATTTTGTATCAGTTTCTGTACCTGCATGATGAGTGGCCACCTTCCGCACTAGACTGGCTCATTGCATGTTCCATGAAGACATGTTGGATTTGACTCATTGTGACATCCCAACTGCTTAGCATGTGGCCCAATCTGTTCTTGAGCTCACTATGCAGCCAAAGATGACCTTCAACTCCTGCTTCTTTTCTCTAACTGCCAAGTCCAGAGTTTACAAGCATGTACCTTCACCCTCTGCTGTTGACAGGGTATCCATTCCTGGGATTTTACTTTGATATCAGCTACTTGATTTTATCCTTTCACATTTTTGGGAGTATCTAAAACTCAATCACTTACTTATCTTATTGACTCCACAAGGGTTCACAAGATAGCAGTAGAAGGCCAGATCTGTCTAGTTGGAAGAATAAAAATTCTCTGATTCCACGACTAGTACTGTTAGGGGTGGTTGTGGGGGGTGAGTGGGGGTGTGGGATGCATTCTGCATTTCTAACAATTGCTTTGAAATGAATAGAAAAAGTAGAGGCAGCTTCAGGTAGCAGGAGGCTGATGTCACTGCTGAGAAGGCACTGTAGGGATGATTCATGCCTCTGTAGGTAACACTCTTCCCCTTCCCTGTCTCTGGTGAGCTGTCTGGGCAAGGCTTCCAGGGAAGTGGTGGGGACTTGCAAGGACTCCTCTACAACCCAGAGGAAACTCTTGGGGCCGGGACACATGCACGTTGCATTCTCTTATAGTGACTGTCCTCAGTCCCAGGCTGGAAGCAGCCTGCACTGTGATTTCAGTGGAGTGAGGCTTGTGGCTTCTTTATGGTGAGCAAGTTTTAGGGTGAGCGAAAGCAGCTCAAAGTCTTAATTCCGTTTTATCTTGGGAAGCCTCATTAGTGATTAGAGCTGGCAAATAATGCCTTGGAACCAGGTGATAAGACATTTTAAGAAGCAACCAAAAGAATCTGGAAATTGTTCTGTGCCTTATGCTTCAACTCTTTCTGTTCATACCACAATATGTGAGCCTTTTCTAACCAGCAGATATGGAGATTGACTTCCCATATCATCTCCACTTGTGAGAACTGTTGAGTAACTGGTTGCTCACTCATCAGAGGGTTGGTTAATATTCAGAGCTGTTGATGTTACTCTCATTGACAAGCCAAGAGCATTTGCTGGATGCTCATCCTGAGAGGAAGCTCTCTGGGAACTGAGTAGACACCCTCCATTTGGCATGGATGCTTCTGTGGTCTGTCCCCAAACACACCCACCTTCCTCGGGTTTAACTGCCTGAAGAGGAAGCAGGAAGCACCATGAAGCCTCACATTTGCTTGAGTAATGGGTAAATGGTAAACAGATAGCATTATGAGCCCGAAGGAGAATGTACTGTGTGCGTGTCACCATGCTTCTGGGTTGGCCATGATGGAATAACAATGACAAATCTAGCTGAACCACCTCAGGCTCTCTCTTAGGAACCTCAAATGTCAGCTTGTGATTTCAGGTGATTTTTCTCAGCAGCACCCCCAGTGGGTGAAGCAGTGATTTCAGGTGATTTTTCTCAGCAGGGCCCCAATGGCTGAAGAAGCGGATCTTAAACAGAAGGATTTGTTAAAACTTGGAATGGTGATGTGGAAGCTCAAGCCTTTTGTCAGGGAGTGGAGGAGGGCGGTGGAGGGGTGGGGGGGGGCAGGGTCTTATGTTCACGAACTCCTTGTGCAGCCTAGGATGAACTTGAGTCTCTGCCTACACCCGAGTCCTGGATCATGACATTTTCATCTATGAAATGGGAATGTAATTCTCTTCTGACATCTTAAATGCCGAAGGAAATGACAAACTAAAGTAACATAAACCATTTTTGCAGATAGAAAACTCTGATATGAACAAAGAACATTTTGTTTGACCTTGTGCAGCCTGCAAAGGGAACTAATGTGGATGCAGAAAGGTTATTACATTTATATGGTTTAAAGTCAGTAGGCTTTTCTTCCTGTGTGAATTTTAATTTAAACCTGAAGATTTATGGGAGGAAATGCCTGGTGGGGTACAGAGAGTACAATTATTTGAGAGGAGAAAAATATTACTACTATTTTATTTTCAAAAATTACCAAGCACCTGTCCTCAGAAGTCTCAGTTAGGTCTAGAGAATGCTGCCTGCTCTCCAGGGAAGCAAACAGACTCCTTCCTCTGAGCCTACTGTGTGAGATGAAGATAAAACATGGGGTGACTGCTATCCCTCAGATCCCAGAGATGCTTATGGAATTTTTGCCAGCAAAAGGGAACATGGGAAAATCCCTCTGTACTTGTTTAAATGTTCCTACTGAGCTTGGCAAAGGAGAGCGTAAATTCTCATCTTTTTTATTAACTGTACTGATCCCATGTCTAATCGTGTCGTGTGCACACTGACCAAAGCTCAGTCACTGAACCCTAAATAGAATGGGAAGGTGCCTGTAAGCCAGACTCCCAGGGTGGCATGATGGGGAGAGAGAAGCGCAGGATGAGTCCACAGCCAAGGAGAACCCTGAGCACCACGCTCCTGGTACCAAGTTCCCCTCACCCTCACACCATGCTGATTTCTTTGATTCAAGAGCTCTGCAGTTCTGTTCCAACTCAACCTCCACCATTGTGGTTGTCTGAATGGAACTGACTCCCGTAGGCTCATTCGTTTGAATACTTGTTCCTAGTTGGTAGAACAGTTTGAGAAGAATTGAGAGGTGTGGCCTTGTTGGAGGAGGCATTGAGGTTTCAAAAACCTGTGCCTTTTCTAAATAGCTTTCTCTGCCTTGTGGCTGTGTCTCAAGGTGTGAGCTCTGAGCTACAGCTACATCACTATGCCTGTCTGCCTAGGTCATGCTCCCTACCTGATGGTCATGGACTCTAACAGTCTGAAACTGTAAACTCCAAATAAATTTTTTTCTTTTATAAGTTTCCTTGGTCATGGTGTCTTATCACAACAACAGAAAAGTCACTAAGACAATGATTAGTGATTCATGATCACCACACAAAGATATCATGGGAAGAGAAAGGTACAGTAAAGCAAATAGCAGAGTGGGCTGAGGAAGTTCTATGCACTGCAGTCAGGGCAGCTCAGTCTGCAGGTGGCTTGCATCAGTTTGTATTCCCAGACCTGGGGTGTAGGGGGGCAAAACTGGGAAAAGCTACTGTCTGGCAAAGGCAGCAGAGGCTTTGACACTCTTGATGCACAGGAGAGGGGACTTCCAAGCCCCAATTTTAGAGCTAATATGTGTAGGCAGAGAGCTTTTAAAATCAAAAGACATCTTTTTAAGGTTGCATAGTGAATTTTGACTTTCCACATGCAGAGATTAAGCATTTAAAGCAGTCTCATCCTTTTTACATTTATTTATTGACCTCTTTCTCTGTGTGTGTTTGTGAATGGGATAGACAGATAGATAGAAAGATGGATAGATAGACAGATAGATAGAAAGATGGATAGATAGATAGATAGATAGATAGATAGATAGATAGACAGACAGACAGATAGCCAGAGGATGACTTTCATGAGTCTGTTTTCTCCTTCCAGTGTGTTGGATTCAGGGATCAGACAACCCTCACCTCTGAGTCATGGCACTGGCCAAGGGTAATTTACTTGTCCTCATTCCATCTCTGTTCCAGGTCCTCCGCGATGCTCAGAGCCAACCCTTTCCCGAGGTCTGTCATCACAGGTTGATTTACAGCTAAATGGCGCCGGAGCGTAAGAGTGGATACTCACCTGTCTTTCCTTCCCACTTTGCATCTCTTAAGGAGGAGGGAGCCCTTTGAAGAATACATTTTCCCCTTCCCTTTGGTGCTTACATTTCTCTGAGAGCCACATTAAGAGGATATGCAGATTCTAGGAGGAAGTCTATACAGCAAGTACCAGACAGCAGCAGTTCCTAGGGAATTAGCGACCCTGTGTCTGGGACTAAGTCAGCCTATTTCCTTGCTTAGATTTTACAGCATGAGGCTCTCAGGTCACCTACTGTGGTTGTGCCTTTCCCCCAGCCTTGCAAAGGTGGCCTTTTGTTCCCAAAGAGTCACAGAGCTGCTGCTAGCTACATCACAAAGTGTTTAAGGTTGTGATTGAAATTAAGAAGACAGCATCCAATGTCACCTTTGATGATCTAAAATTGCACACAAGGTAACTCGGGGCTCCCTGCAATAGACAGCCCACAGATGTGCGCTTCTGGATTGTGCCCTCCCAGGGTCTCGCTGCAGTCGACTGATGTTATTAAACCTCCAGCCAGGACCCTTCTGAGAAGGATGCCTGGGCTCCAAATAGCAGCGTTCTCAGGGACATTGTGACCCGGTGCCACCACACAATTGAATCTCTTTCATTTTATAGAAAATCTGAGACTCTCTATTATTAAACTGACAAGAATAGCAGTATGGATTTTTCCTTTTCTGCTTTTTGCATTCCAGGGGGCCAGGGGCTGTGCTTCCTGTGTTTAACAGGAACATGAGATTCTGGCCAGATAATGAGATATAGGATGCACAGCCATCTTACAGATGCCACACAGCAAAGGAGCACCAAATCCCTAAGTGTGGTGCTCTTGAGCCTGCTCTCTGCTGCCTTTATCTCTCCTTTCTGTCTCTCTGTCCCTCTCTTAAATGTGCATATGTATGTATGCACGCATGTGTCCATGTGTGTGCAGATGCAAGTGCAGGCCAGAATTTACTTTAACGGTCACTCTTTAGCTGCTATCCACCTTGCATTTGAGACAACATCTTTTATTGACCTGGAACTCGCTAGGCTCACCAACTGCTGAGCCCAGGGCACCTGTGGGTCTCCATCCCTTCAGCATTGTGCTTGTAAGCATGGACCACCACTTCTGTTTCCTTTCCTTTCCTTTTTATTTGTTTTTTCTTTAGATAGGGTTTCTCTGCAGCTTTGGAGCCTGTCTTGGATCTTAGGTCCGGCTGTCCTCAAACTCACAAAGATCCGCCCTGCTCTGCCACCTGAGTGCTGGGATGGCTGTAGGGAAGAGGACCTGATGGCTGGAGTTCAGTTCCCAGGACCCATATGTCTGTAGCTGCAGCTTCAGAATACCTGGTACCTCCTCTGGTCTCTGTGGGCACCTGCACATTAGCGTACACATAAAACAGAAGCAAAAATATTTAAAAACAATAAAGGACAAAGGAGAAAAGGAACTAAGAAAGCATTTTTCATAATGCCCAAGCATTGCTGCTATTGTCCTATTATTTTTGAGTGTGAAATAATTTCTGAATTATTTTGTAATAGAGACTTTGCATTTTAAGTAATTTTTATGGATTATTCATTTATACTCTAGATTAATAAATTTAGAAAAAATTCACGAAATTCTGAGGTTTGATTGGAAGAAAACATTATTGGAGGAGGTTTTATACTCTTTGAGGGGCGCAGCGGAAACGCCGTCAGAGCAGGTTTTAAAGTACTTTGAGGGGTGCAGTCTGCTAAACTGAGCTTAGTACTAAGTTACAAAGAAAGGAGAGGTTTTTCCTCCTATGTCCACTTAAAATAGAACAATGAACACAGTTAAATGATTTCCTTTAACCATCTAGACCTAGGGAACTGATTTGTGCTTGACTGATTCGGACTGCACAGTCTTCTTCCATGAAGGCGTTTGCTTTGGGAGGAGTGTTGGGGTCCTTGCTCAGCCTCTTGGAGCCATCTCAAAGTCTGCGGGAGCGTATCCACTTACGATGGGAGCTTGGGCCTGCCAGTCTGTCCCCGTAGACCCCGCTGTCAACAGTCGCTTGTTCAGCCCTTCACTGATGTCCTCCTTATTTTTTCATATTCATTTTCTAGTCTGTTCTTTGTAACAAGGACCTTTATGTACATTTAAGGAAAATGCAGAAAATAGTTATAAATAATGAGACTCTTGGGTGTGGCTACTTATTGAAATAGCTGTGGTATTAGGATGTGGAAAATAAAACCCCCATGAGATGCAATGAGCAATCAGCTTATTAGGATCTAGCTAATTGCTCACCCCAGGGCTTGAAACAAATAAACAGCAAGGCCCTGTCAAATCTCCAACATCTTTACTGTGCCCCTGTGGATTCCGATAGTCATAGATTAACAAGCATTCAAAAGAAAATCAAGTCTTTAACGTATTTATAGACAGCTGTGACTATCTGTGTACACTCATGCTAAAAAGAACCATAAGATATTTCTGACATTCATAATACTGAAGTACCGATTACTTGACTCATCTTAACTAATCAGAGGCTTAGGATTTCTTGATTGTCTTGGGTTTTTATATTATGGACGTGAAAATATTTATTGGAACTTGAAAGTTTAGGTTGCATCTGTGATGTTTCTGTTTTTAATAAGATGGGAAATAAGACCTAGTGCTACTCAGTGGCCATCTGGGAATGCCAGAGATAATTTAGGTGAAATGGCTATCACCATGACTCTGGTGTTCTGTCACTATAGTTCTGGTGTTTTGTCACTGCAGTTCTGGTGTTCTGTCACTATGGTTCTGGTGTTCTGTCACTATGGTTCTGGTGTTCTGTCACTACGGTTCTGGTGTTCTGTCACTATGGTTCTGGTGTTCTGTCACTATGGTTCTGGTGTTCTGTCACTACGGTTCTGGTGTTCTGTCACCACGGTTCTGGTGTTCTATCACTATGGTTCTGGTGTTCTGTCACCATGGTTCTGGTGTTCTGTCACTATGGTTCTGGTGTTCTGTCACTGCAGTTCTGGTGTTCTGTCACTATGGTTCTGGTGTTCCATCACTATGGTTCTGGTGTTCTGTCACCACAATTCTAGTGTTCCATCACTATGGTTCTGGTGTTCTGTCACCACAATTCTGGTGTTCCATCACTATGGTTCTGGTGTTCCATCACTATGGTTCTGGTGTTCTGTCACCATGGCTCTGGTGTTCTGTCACCACGGTTCTGGTGTTCCATCACTATGGTTCTGGTGTTCTGTCACCATGGCTCTGGTGTTCTGTCACTGTAGTTCTGGTGTTCTGATTTTGAGGCCTTAGTTTGGGAAGATAATACAGGGTGTACAGAGAATATATGTTATGGGCATCTCTCATCGGTGCCTCTAGAAAAGAAATGGCGTGAGGTGATGTTTAATAGAGCCCAGTAGTGAGCCATATTGATTTCTTGACACTCAAACTTTTTCAGAGCTGAAGACTGTGAAGAAGAATTGAAAGGCAAAACACAATGAACTGCAGTATGTTTTGTGAGAGACCCTTGAAACCACACAAATGCTTCTTCATTTCTTCTTTTTGTTACAAGCATTGTATATGCTTACAGATCGATTTGGCACTCTAACAAAAAGAAACCTAGATTTGTATTTAATTCTTTCAATTACTAACCTTCAGTAATTTCTATTAAACATGTTATAAGATGTTTTAACTTTATGAATTATCACTGTGCTATTTAGAAAATTAATACCTCCTGACCTATTTCAGATTCACATCCAGGCCTTCTGAGCCTGAGCTGTTAGGTTCTTTCTATACCTGTGTTGTATTTATAGTTTCTTCCTCCTGGCTTTGTTGTGATTTGTGATCTGGAATGACCAGATGACTTTATCTATATCAACCCTTTAAAAAACACACATCTCTCTATGTTTCAAAAAATCTTGGAGGAGTAAATTTATATGCTTAGCTAACAAAAACCACCACAGTGATTTATTTATTCCATGTGTGTAGGGTTGCTGCTCAGAGGACAAGTGACAAGAGTTGGGTTTCTTCCTCCACGTTGTGGGTTCTGGGGATTGAGTGGAGGTTGCTAGGTTGGACCACAAACACATTGATCTACTGAACCTCATACATCTATTTTTAAACCTGCTAATTTATAGCATAAATGAATAGAGTTCCAGGCATGCAGGATAGATATTAATAACTCAATTTCCTATTAGGTCAAAGTCTTTAAGTTCACTAATGATGCTGAAAACACTATTTAACTAACATATCATGGAAAAACAAAGTCTGTCAGACCTTAATGAGGAAAATGATGTTTTGAATAATTGGAGCTTAAGCAGCCATGTATGAATATGAATGTGCAATGCAGTTGCCCTATACTTCAGAACATAAAAAAATAACTCCAAGAAAAATAACTTAAATATAAGAGGACAACATAGAAATGATATTAGGGAAAACATAGAGGCAAATCCTCACGACCTTGCTCTTAGCAGTGATTTCTTTCACTAATGAGAGAAGTAACAGGAACAAGTATCTTGGAAGTTATTAACGTTAAAGCCTCCTTATATCTAAGTACATTATCTAGAAAATAAGAAAACAACCTCTAGAACAAAGCCAAGTGCTAGTGTCCATTTATCTGACAAGGGTCTGGCTTCATAGAAATGTAAAACACTTTTAGAAGTAAACAACAAAAAGACAATTCAATGTAAACAATGGCAAAGAATTTGTGCTGGACATTTCTCTGAAGGTCTACAAATGACCAAAATGCTCAAGAAGAAGCTTAGCATTATTAGCCACTGAGGAAATGCAAGTCATCGCCACACTAGCTACTACCTCACAGCCCCAGGGCAACTAAATAGTAACCAAAAGCATGGAAGATACATGGAAAATGGGAACTGCATGCTGCTGGTGAGGATCTAAGACCATTTGGTGGTTTCTGAGGAGTTAAACATGGACTCGTCTTATGACTGGGCAATTCTGTTTCTGCGTGGATACTCCACAGAAATGAAGGAGCTTGGTACCAGACCATTGCCATAGTGGACAGGCAGAGAGCACCAACTTGCCATCCGGAGGGATACAGATGACTGGGCAGTGTGTATGAGTTTCGCTTTTGGGTCGCGAAAGTCCCACCTGTCCTTGGAACTAGACAGAAGTGAAATTGCACAACATTATGGCTGTAATGTGTGCTACTGAATTGTCCACTTTAAAGTAGTTAACTTTATGTTACATGAATTATACCTCATTAAAAGCAGGGATTTTATATATAGTTCCTTCATATGTATGTATCCACTTACATAAACTATGTAATTATAAACTTTTACAATAGCTAGGCATTTTGTGGTGCAGGGAATTGACTCTGGACCTTCAGTCATGCTAGGAGGCACTGGGCCATGAGCTATGTCCTAGCCCTGATGTGTGAGACAGGGTCTTGCTGTATAGGTCAGGCTGACACACTTGAGGCCCTTGAGCCATGCCTGCCCCTGTCTCTGAGAGGGATCACAGGCATGTGCTAGCAGGCTCAGGAAAAATGCATCTTTTAAATTAAAGGACATCAGTGACTATAATTTATTTAGTTAGACAAGTCTTTTTGTATTTGTAGAATAACAATAGCTTCCTTGATTCATGAGACTTCTAAATACCAAGAATAATTAATTATGGATTCTTTGATAAAATAAATTCAAGTTTTTTTAGTATAATTAGAAAGAAAAATATTTTAAATGAATATTTTCATTATGAGGAGACCTTGAACTGAAGCCTGTGCAGCTCAGTGGCAGATGGCTTTCTTATTATGCACATAGTCCTAGCATGATCCACAGCACTGAAAAAAGAAAAAGAAAAAGTCTATATCTTAAACTTTTTTTAAACATAGTTTTTTATTGATTTTTTGGAAATTTCATATCATGCTCCCCAATCCCACTCATTTCCCAGTCCCTCCACATCCACCCTTCACCCTGTAGTGTCTCACCCAAAGGAAAACATTAAAGAGTAATAAAAACAAAATAATAAATACAAATAAACACATAAATTAGAATATTAATTTAAAAAGTAAACCAACCATGTCACTCTTCCATCTTTCCCGCCTCTCCATGGCGTCTTCAGTCATGAGCAGCACTGGGAGCTGCTGTGTGTGTCGTGCAGTGCACCCTTTGTGCTTCCAAATGTTCCTTGTGTGACTGCTGTTAGTCAGGTTCAAGGTCTCTGGCCCCTGATATACAGCAGCACTACTGGATCCTCATGGAAACTCCTCTCAGATGGCTTGCTGTTGCCCCAGGGCATGGTGATCCCATGGCCATGGTCCTGCAGGACTGGCCCCCTCCGTGCTTTAGCAGCTCATAGGTGGTGGATTTGTTAGGGAGTGCCAACTCCAAACACTGGCTGTGCGTCTAGGCATGAGTTGATCAGTCTGGGCTTCTGGGACCACCCCTCTCAGGTGGAAAGCAGAACAAGCTCTCCCACACTTGTGGTGAGGGATGGGGCCAGTTTTCCAAATGCAGAGGCCAGTTCTCCCATGCTGAGTCATCAGTCCCTTATCCCAGGGCTGGTGAAGGGTGGGTTCAGCTCTCTGGTGTGGAGGGTGGCTTTCCCTGGCCAGTGAGAAGCAGGGCAGCTCAGCACAGCCCTCCTATGCTCTTCAACACATGGTTCGGATGGGCTCCTGTGGTGACATGGGTGATGGACATCAACACAGATCCCAGCGGCAGCAGGATCACAGACCCAAACATGACCACAAGGGGGGAACTTGGGCCCAGATGTCAGCAGGCCTTAAGCAGCAGCATGGATCACTCAGATCTGCATGGTCCAGCAGCACTGTGGTTCCTGGACTCTGACATGGGTCCAGGTGGGGGCCCACAGCCTGGACAGTCACACAGCCTTCAATGGTAACAAGGGCCATAAATATCAACATAGACACTGGCTGTGGTAGGCTGTGGACACAGACATGGCCATTGGCCATAGCCCAGATGGCACCATAGAGCCTTGGTAGCATCACAGACCACTAAGCATGGCCCCAACAGTGTCACCTCCCTCAGACCACAACGTGGCCCCAGGTAGTGGCCCAGGCCTGAGTATCCACATGACCTTCTATGGTAGCAGGCACCAGGGCTTTCAACACATACCATAGCTATTCGGCATGGACCCAGACATGGCTCTTGACAACAGTTTGGGACTGGACATCATCTGGCTGCAGGTGAGAAGTAGGTCACCCTCATCAGCCTGTCCTTCACTTCCTTAGCCTCTTCAGATCGTCCTCTCACGAAGGACTTGAGCAGTCTGTCTCTCTCTCCTTCCCAAACCCCATAATGCACCTAGCAGGTGGCCCCAGGCAGGAGTGTGGGTGTCCTTCAACCACCTGGTCCTAATAGCTGTCTTAAACTTTTAAAAAGATTTATACCTTTTAAACTTCTGCATTTACAAGCCAGATATAAACCAACGTTCTTTGTGCTTGAAATCCCTGTGTTCTTGCCTTTGTAACCTATAAACTAGTACATTGTTTTTGTTTCTTTTAATGCATGGATTCAGCAAACCTAGATGCTCTTTTCTTAAACAATCATCAATCAATTGGAAGTATTACATTTGATTTTCTGCCTTGTGAAATCACTTTAAAATTTAGTTTAGGCTTCTAAAAGTATTATAAATATGCATGTGTGTGTGGCTACCTTAGCTTCTGTGTGCCAGTCAAGACAAATGCTCTGCTAAACTGGAATAATTCTGTGGTGGAAGCTGCTCCCTGCGCCTGCAGCTGCTTGACATGCTCAGCCAGAGGGCACGCTCGACCTGGAGATTTTCCTAACTAGTCTCTGAACATTTTCAAGAACAGAAAAGAGAAGTGGAAAGGTAACACACATTGTGAAGAAAGTTGATTACTTTTGATTTTCTAGAAGAGAAACAGAGAGCTCATTGTGTGGCTTGTAACACCTGCTCTTCTGGAACTTGGGGAGCTAAGGCAGAAAGAAGAATTGTGAATTTGAGGCCAGCATTAGCTACATCCTAAGTTCCAGGTTTGGGCTAGAAAACAAGACATGTTTTCAATAACAGCAACCAAGGGAAAAGGAAGAAGGAAAGGAAGGAAGGAAGGAAGGAAGGAAGGAAGGAAGGAAGGAAGGAAGGAAGGAAGGAAGGAAGGAAGGAAGGAAAAAAGAAAGGCAAAACTCCCCAAGGCTCAGAGGATGTCACAGAAAAAGGAATAAAAAACCTAAGAGCCGGAGGCAGGGAACAAAGCTGTGGCATGCTGTCTTTCATCTCCAAACATGACATGACCATGTCACTTGTGAACCCCCAGCAGCTGTGGTTACCTACATAAGACTCATACAAGATCAGGCCAAACAAAATCCCAGCATGCATGGGGAGGAACACACAAAGCATGGCCATAACTGAGGAGTTTTGGCAGTTGATGGCTTCTGGGTGGAGAAATTTTTTGGGGGTCATGATCATTGGTAGATTCTCATGCTCTGGTGGACAACGCTATATGCATGCATATCTGGGGTGACACTCATTGGACTCAGTACATTGGTTTTTAAATGAAGGGTCCATGAAGTTGGGAGGGGTGGAACTAGGGGAGTCAAAGCCAAGGAGTGAAGGTAGATATAATTAAAATACACCATATCTATGTATGAAATTCTCAAAAAAATATGTGTGTCTGTGTGTGCATGTGCGTGTGTGTGTTTGTGCATGTGCACATGCATGTTTTGTTTGGTTTGACTTTACTGCACACAAAGCAACAACAAACTCCAGTCATGACTGCAGTAAAAGCTCATAAAGACAGAACATGAAGTTCACAATCACAGTCGTGGCAGACCTCAAATGGCTGACTGTCTTTCTAGTTGTCCCGGGGGATGGGAATATTCTTGAGGGCCTTGAAGTCATAGAAGGGCTGTGCTCTGTAAGGGTCAGAGCCAACAGGACACATTCCCAAGGATGGGAGGGAGAGGCCAGGCTGCGACTCTGTCCCCGATTAATCTTTGGATTGTGTTCAGGAAACTCAGCTGCTTCTGAAGAGCTGCTCAGGGTCTCCTGTTCTTTATAAATTGAATCTTGCTGGGAGCTCAGAATATTTCCACAACACACGGAGGATGTTTATGCTAACATTTCATAAACAAAGATTTCTGAATCCCCAAATCCAAGGAAAGAGGTATCCAGGATCCTCTAGAATATGCTACTAACAGAGACTAGGATTTCTGTTTCTGTTCCTCCAGCAGTGAGTAGGGAGCCATTAGCAGGCTGGTCAAACCTCAGCTTGGACCACATGTGATCCAGAAACACAAATAGAAGCATAGCCAGAACACTAGTTAGGAAGAAAAAGAAAGAAGCCAGAAACAAAATGCCATGGCTGTCCCACTTCATGAGGTTCACTTTGAGGACCGCAAGGGCGTCATATTAAGAGCACTGGTCTTAAGCAGAACCTGGGGCAGGTGAGGAGCTTAGTGGTTCCATGTAGCTGTCTAAGGTGAGGGTGAAAACAACGGTTTACTCCCCATTTCTTTTTTTTTGTTACTCCCTGAATTTAGCCAGTGTGTTTGCGTGTATGTGTGTACATGTGCGTGCGTGCGCTCGCATGTATGTGTGTGGGCACACATGTGTGTGAAGGTGCACGTTTGTACACACATGTGTGAAGGTCAGAGGTTGACATCGGTTTTCTTCCTGGATACCTTCTATAATTGAGGAAGAGTCTCTCATCTGGTTAAGTGTTGCATTAGGAGCGATGGCAGGGCTGCGTCCCTGGCACCCGGCCGCCTGCATGGCTAGCTTATGCCCGAAATAATTACACGGAAACTGTATTATATTAAACACTGTCTGGCCCAGCTAGTTCCAGCTTCTTATTGGCTAGCTCTTACATATTGTTCTAACCCATTTCTAATATTCTATGTAGCCCACGAACTGGCTTACCAGGGAGGATCTTAACCTGCGTCTGTCTGGAGCGGGAGAATCATGGTGACTTCCTGACTCAGCTTCTTTTTCCCAGCATTCTGTTCTGTTTACTCCACCCACCTAAGGGTTGGCCTATCAAGGGGCTTAGGCAGTTTCTTTATTAATAAGAAATCTCTCCCACATCAGTTAAGCTAATCTAACTTGCTAGTTTGATCCAGGGATCCCCTGCTTATCTCCCTTGTGTTGTTTACTATGTGGGCTTCTACACCCCACCCCCAGGATTTATATTAGTACTGGGGTACCAAACTCTGGTGTTTACATTACCTTGGCAAGTGCTTCTGAACCACCTCCTCAGATCCTTCCTTTCCTTTCCCCTCCATCCCTTGCTTTCACTCTATCTACCTATCTATCTATCTATCTATCTATCTATCTATCTATCGATCTATCTATCATCTATCTATCTATCTATCTATCTATCTATCTATCTATCTATCTATCTATCTACATAACCAGATAGCATAAGGTTATTTTTTTTAAGGTTATTTTTTGTTTGCTGATAGTGTGATGTTTCTCTTTTGACATACATGTGCATGACTGACATTAAAGTAAGGCAAACCAGCTGTGTAGAGATGTCTGTGTACACAGATCACAAGTGACAATCTCCTGCTAAACAAGCAACCCCAAAGAAAAAGTGGCCTGACGCCCAGTTGCTGTGACTTGTAGCTGAGCTTTCTGAGCTGTGCTTCCCAAGCTTGACTACACACTAGAAATCCCAGAGAACTTACAAAGCAGTAACTGTCAGGCTCAGTTTTGCAGACTCAGATTGCATTTGTTTGGAGTGAAGCCCCGGCATTGATGCATGCCTTCAGCTCCTCAGATGAGCATGGTGAGGACGACGTCTGCCAGCCCGAGTTTACAGGGGCCACCCAGCCAGGTAAAGCCTGTCTACCTATGCTTCTTAAAGGGCGGTGCACTAAGGTCAGTAGATAGTCTAGTCATAGGGGCGGGGGCGTGGTTGAAGAAGGAGATGGCTCCCTTGGACTTGTCTCTTACCTCTATGCTGATAAATGTTTAGGGATGCTGTGGTATGTCTATGTGCATTTTCTACTATCGGCCTCTGAAATCCTGGTGGCTGACTGATCAGTTGGCATGTAGCAGCCGGTAGACCTGCAGTGTGTGCTTGTGGAATGAATTACAACCAATCAACCAATCAAACAAACAAACACCACAATCACAGAGCTGCTATGGTGGACCTCTTTTAGCAATGCCATATTCCTCTCCACCATCCTAAATCCTGATTCTCTGGAAATGAGGTTCCAGTACCCATTCTGATGAATTATTCCATAGTAAGAAGAGTTATTAGTCTTTGCTGGTGATTAGTGATAAAGTCAATTGTCTCCAGCAAATCTGGAAGAGACATGTTAGGCAGGTCTATGCCTTCCTTGTGCCCTAGCTGACTTTTGATGGGAACTCAAGAAAGTCTGCTTATTTCAAATCAT
>NW_026068053.1:3837118-3850372 GCF_014885135.2 Alexandromys fortis | reverse complement strand
ATGGTGCTTGTAGTGCAAATCTTGTTGCCACATGGGAATGTTTTTGAGACCCTGTTGTTTTTATCTAAGTTCATCTATTACCAATAAGGACTCAGGAGACAAATGTTCAACCTGATAGATCAAAGAAGCAGAGGAGGAGTGACCAGCTGATTCCCCCCCTCCTTATTTTTTAACCAGAGGCTCAGAAAGTGCCTCTCCGCACTTCTCAGATTGAAGAGCATGACATCTCTAAGTCCCTCCCTACTCCTTCCTGTGCATGTTCTCCACCCACAGTCCTGGTTTCTCTATGGCTAATTTCAGTCAGTAGTTACTGGCTCTGCCCCCTGATTCAACGTTAACTTTATTAACACAGTCTTGGGGTGTTACAGTGTGATCAAATATCCCACAACAAGTCCAATAGAATGTTTATTCTAACATTTAGCAGTGTAGCATTTTTGGTGTTTCACTGAGGTTGCTTTAATCCTCACGTTGTTTTGGTGGCACCTAGGTTGTGAGATTGCAAATCTAATGAAATAGTGATGTCAGGACATTAGCAACTTGCGTGAAACTCAAGTCAAGGACCTGCTGGGAGATGTGAGGTCATAAGGAAATGCTGCTGTGAGCTCCGGGTGGTTCTTAGAAATGTCCTCTTGATGATTTTACACTGACCACATACTTCTCTGCTGGATAACAAGGGTCTGCTGGGTGCTCCCTGGGTGTCAAAATCTGCACTGGAGGATAAACACCAGACAGAATACACCCAACCTTTGGGGAGCTTCAGTACAGTTAGCAAGGCTTCACATGAACAGAAGCAATAGTGTATGAAGAGCAACTTGGTTGCGTGGTTAAAGCCCAGGAATATATTTGTGCCCTAGGCCTGTAGCCTGAAGAAGAGGTCACAAGGACATGAGCTGTGATGATCAACACTGTCAACGCCACAGGATCTAGAGTCACCTAAGGGACAAACCTCTGGACATTTCTACAATGGAACTTTGAGGTTAGGTTAGACTCACCCTGAATGTGGACAGCGTCCCACTGTGGGTTGGGGTCCCTGGAGTGCAGACACCGGCATTCATCAGTCCTTACCCTACTACCATCTATAACTGTCCCTCCACATTGTGAGCCGAAGTCAAACTTTGTTTCCTTAAGTTGCTTTCATCAGTTACAGCAGTGAGACACACGACTAACACCTGTGCTAATGGGGGACCATGGAAAGTTTTGAAGACTAATTATGTATGCCGTTTCCAGGCAAGGAAGATGAACCCCTGAAGAACAGGGACCCAGCCTGTCAGGGACCCTAGTGAGGGAGTTGCTTACCTCAGCATTTGTATACCAGAGCGAAGCATTGTTTTCTGCAGATTGGCTTGTGCCTGGGGTAGAAAGGAGGATGTGGTGTGTTGAGCTGTGAGTGCCGCTGTTTAGAAAGCCAAGGAAGTGCCTCTGGAGGATGGAAGTCACTCACAATCAAGTCTTCAGTGGAGGTAGTTGCTAAAGAGGAATAAGAAGCCCTGGGCTCCAACCAGCAATATGCAGTCCAAACCAACTGCGTCTGAAGCTTACAGGGGTAGGGGTAAACATTTTCTCCAAGCCCAGGATTCAGTGCCATAGAACTAAGAAGCAGTTTAGAGTTCAGAAAAAAAGGAAAAGGAATCTGAGCACTCCTTAACCCTTTCACCTCCTTAATAACCTTCCAAATTTAGTCTGAAGGTGAACTTCTTGAAGGTGAGCCCAGGGCTCATCTGTTGCAATCATCTTTCTTGTTGATGTTGATGTTGCCCCATTTTGGTCCACTGGGGGCTTCTTTAGGTTGGTGCTTGACTAGTTTTGATGGGAAGAGCCCCAGTACTTCAAATCACAACTTCAGAGCTTTTCAGCTCAGTGATTTTAACCAGCTCATGGTGGTTAGTTTCCCATGGTGACTGAGTGCACGGAAATGCATGTATCTACCAATAATAAAAGTCTCTCTCTGACTTCATTTATTTTGTGTGGGTTTGAATGAGGCCTGGGTGCTCATAAGGAGTCCGAAAGACAACATTCGAGTGTCAGGTCTCACTTCCACCACATGATGGCTCTGGGGGACTGAACTCAGGTTAACCAGTGCCTGGGTGGCTTTTTCAGGAGGGCCACCTCGCTGGTGTATCTTTGTAGTGCGAAATTACCCTCTTTGTTTTCTTTTTATCTTCAGGTATAGTCTCCTTTCAGTTTGGTTACTGAGTTCTTACCAATATCCTCAGCCCAAAGTCTCCCGTGCCTTTCTTAATTTTCCCACAATGCCTCTGCAACACATTTTCAGATGCTGAGAATTCCAGTTCCCAGCACGACCAGTCCATCCCCTCATTTGCTTTATCTCCAAACACACTGACCACAGCTTTGGAGTGGCAATTGCAGTGCGACTGCCAGCAAGGTGACAACTGCAAAGAAATCATGTTAATAGTGCTTTTGTCTGAGGTGACAGATCACCGAGGGATGCTCTTTTGAGTGCTGTGGTCCCAAATCATGGATCAGCCTTCCTGTGGCCATTTGCTGCCTCGGTTCTGGACTCAGCTGCACATGGGTCTGCTACATGTTGCTTTAGATTTGCAAGGACAGCACACTTCTAAAATTCAGCACAATCAAGGTTTGGTTAAAGAAGGGAAACTTTATCCCAGCCTCCTTTATCCCGTTTCCTGTGCTCTTGCCACCTCCCTTCTCCAACCAATGAACTTTCTTTCTTTTTGTATAAACAAAATCTGTGTGTGTTGTATGCACACATGTGTATGTACCTGTGTATGCATGTGTCTGTGGAGGCCAGAAGTTGATGCGAGGTGTCTGCGTCTATCACACTCTACATTATTGTTATTATCATCATTATTATTATCCTTATTATTTAGATAAGCTGCTCTCTTATTGAACCCGGAGCTCATTATTTTAGCTAAACTGGCTGTGCAGAAAGGCCCCAGTGTCTGCCAGTCTCTACCCATGCTGAAGCTTCAGATGTGTGGTGCCATGCCAGGCTTTTACATGGGTTCTGAGAAAGTCCCCTGCTCACACACGCATTGCAAACATGATGAAATGAAATCTCCTCAGCTCCTGTATCGGCATGTTTCAAAAATATAGGCAAATATTCTTTTCTCTGCTTTCTGAGATAAAGGTTACATACTATTCCTGACTTTTTTCTTATCTTGCTACCTTGATATATCACAGAGCTATTTAAGACATGAAGTCAAATGCAAACTCACAGTCTCTTATCTGTATGTGCCAAATCCTCGAATCTTCAGAACTCTAAAGGTTTATTATAAGGCTGCAGCAGATTCATTTATAGAAAAATTCAAGTCTTAGTGTATGAAGTCACCAGCTTTATTTGTAACTTACCGGCACATTGATAGATCTTTTGATGCTGGTGTTACTCACATGTTCGGTTAGAGACACAGCCTTGTACCGCAATAGAATGTTGAGTGCTGTGTGGTATGTGCAGCGCCTCAACTCTCAGGAGCAGGCAATGATGAGTTCAGAGACATATTGGGCTTCAAGCATTTCAGCAAAGGGCTTTGATTGTGTAGCCGATGAACTGGTTAGCAGGAACTTTCCGCCAGTCTCTTCCCCATGCTTGTGTTCAGAGGGTTTTGTCTGTCAGTTTTAAGGTTGGGACTACTGGGCCAGCCAGATAGTTTACCAAGTAAAATTGCTTCCTACATAAGCCTGACAGTCTAAGTGAGATTTCGAGAACCCATGCAAAAGTAGAAAGAACCAGTTCCACAATGTTGTCCTCAGAGTTATATGAGACCTTGTTTCCCCTTCTTCTCTCAAAATAAAAAAGAATAAAAGAAAGAAATACAATTTGGAAAGGAAACACATGGATTTTCTTTTTCAAGCAGAGCAGTAACTACCCATCTGTGTCACAAGAGGGAAAAAGGATTCCTCTTTGTGTTATCAATTATATCTTGTTCCGACACATGCCCTTCCTGAGGGAAAGGCTTACGTATCTGCATCCTTTTGACAGAGGCACTGGACTTCAGTTGAAGTTGTCATAGGACACGTTTATGGGAAGGATTTGAAAAGCCAGCCTGTTATTTTCTGTGTTTTCCTGTCCCCCTGATGGAAGGCTGACCACAATGGATTGGAGGGTAAGGTTGATTCAAAGTCAAAGTGCCATAGTGAGAGTCATCTCCCTAGGAATCCAAACCTGCAGAACTTTCCTGGTAGCTGTCATTGATGGGGAAGGCCCATCTGGAGTGTGTGTGTGTGTGTGTGTGTGTGTGTGTGTGTGTGTACTGCTCACAGGATAGAATTTTATCATTTTTTTTAAAAAGGACTTGATTAATTTTAATGGGTACTAGTGTTTTTGCTTGAATGTATATATGTGTACCATGTATGTACCTGAGTTCATAGAAACCAGAAAAGGTTTAGACCAGATCCCCATAATCAAAGTTACAGAGGATTGTAAGCTTGCATGGGTACTGAGAATGGAACCCAAGTCCTCTGCAAGAACAGCCAGTGCTTTTAACTTCTGAGTCACTACTGCAGCCCAGAATGGAACTGAGTATCCTAACATTGTAAAACACATTTATTTATTCTTCCTTTATGGGTCTGAGTATTGTGCTGCATGTTGACAGGGTGGAGGCAGAAGGACATCAGATCCCAGAGAACTGGAGGAATAGATAGACAGATGTGAACCCACTGCCATGTGTGTTCTGGAAAATGAACCCAGGTCTACTGCAAGAGCAGCAATGCACTTGGCATTGAACCATTTCTTCAGCCCTCAGTTTGGCTTTTTTTTTTTTTGATTTTTTTTTTTTTAAACTGAGTCTAGCTATGTAACTCTGGCTGGCCTCCATCTCACCATGGAGTCCAGGCTGACTTTCATAGATATTCGCCTGCCTCTGCCTCCCATGTGCTGTGATTAAAGGTATGGGACACAGGCCCAACCAAGCTTAGGAGCACTTTTGATGCATGCTCATAAGATATGTTCGATTTGAGAATTGAAAGGTCCCTATAACCCCTTGTTTTCCACACCTTTCTCCTCTTATTAAAAAAAGTCATCGAAAGAAAACTGTTAGGGTAAAACTCTGATGCTTTGTACAAGTCCATATAAGAGGACTTGTCACACAAGTCTTCATAGCTTAGGGATGTGCACGTTGATTTCGCGGAGACTGGGTCTTATGTGGCTCATGCTAGCCTCAACACTATGTGTAGTTGAGGATGGTCCAGAGCTTCTGCTTCTCCTTTACTTACCTCCTAATGCTGGCATTGCAGGTATGTGCCACCACGCCAAGTTTGTATGGTGCTGAGGACTTCTACAAGTCAAATATTCTACCAACTCAGCTATAGCCCTAGAGATTGAACTGCTGAATTATGTATTCCCAGGAACAAAAAACTGTGTCCAGAATATTTTTTTATAGATATTGAGGAAATCATTTACTCATAGGAGATAACATAGCAGGGCTCTGTTTAGTGTTCTCTGCCATTAAAGAGATCTGAAGTCAGTCTGCCATATGCCAGGTACATCTTGCTTCTACTTTGTAAAGAAATATTATATATATATATATGTATATATATATGTGTGTGTGTGTACTAAGAATGCTTGAGTATTTATTGAGTGCCTACTGAGGGACAGACATTCTAGAGCTCATTGCCAAAGTAAGCACTTTGGAATAACTTTGGCACAAAATTAAAAATCATTGTGGATTCCAGTCATAATTCAAAACAGTAATAAAACACCAAAAAGCATCAGTTTGGCTCAGCTTCAAACAATCTGAATTCAAAGTGTGAATCACAAAGGCAAGAAAATGGAAGATCACCAACATGGGTGTAGACTGCTGGCTTATGAGCAGGCTGAGGCCTTGGATGATTGAATAACTACCCAGTAGAGGAGAGGTTGAGATCAGAGGGTCTGAACTCACTGACCGACCCTGGGTATTTTATTACTAGGTTAAGCATGTATTTCTTTTGCAGGATGATTACAGTATGGGTGACTATGGTGAGTCACACTCTAATTGAGGTGGAGGCTGCAGAAGTGCAGAAAAGTCACATGTTCGTGTGGCGAGTGTGCATATGTACGCAGACCTGTGAATGGAGTCAGTAGGACAACCTTGAGCATCACTCCATCTTGCTTTGTGGGACAAGGTCTCTCCCTGGCATGCAGCTTGCCAAGTAGGCTAGGCAGGTATTCATGAGCACTGGGATTACAAGTGTGCACCGGTACCCCTGGACTTTTCACACAGAACAGGAGCCTGAACAGTTCCTCATGTGTGGAAAGGGAGTATGTTACCAGCTGAACGATCTCCCTGCTTGAAAACTGTCTTCTAAGCACATGGAGCATATGTTTTACCATCACAATTCTAGTTCATTCTCTAGTTCTGGCAGAACTGTAGGAAAAAATCCTCCTACTAGCCCGTGTCAGTATGAATTCAGTTCCCCAGCCACAGACGGCAGAATACCCCTTCCCGCCCATCAGCCTTTGCTCAGCTTGTAGGTGTTTGAACAAGTATGACAGATATGAGGTCTGGCAAGCAATAACGTGCAAACACAGCTGTTGGCATTGTTTGGGACTAAAAGAAACCAGCATGTATGTGCAGTCCACCACCAGGAGAAGCCTATTGGCTGTTGTCAGAAAAGGGGTGTCAGGGGGCAAAGATTATCTCTCCCGCCAGGCTAATCTACCGTTTATCACTTCCCTGCAGCAGCACGGGCTCTTTCAGACTGTTCTGCTCACAGGGCTCCAAAGACAGACAGGCATTCTTTAACGGGCTAGTGCCAAATTACGTAGGTCACATACAATGGCATCCCTTTCTGGAAGGGAATGGGAAAGGAAAGAGTTAGAAGATCACGAATGAAAATGTGTTATTAGAGTAAAGCCTCAGTCCAACGCCCCTGGCCTGTGCCT
Organism: Alexandromys fortis; assembly: GCF_014885135.2. Lineage (NCBI taxonomy): Eukaryota > Metazoa > Chordata > Mammalia > Rodentia > Cricetidae > Alexandromys > Alexandromys fortis. The sequence continues at coordinate 3,843,531 of NW_026068053.1, read as the reverse complement.
CCTATCCCAAAGATGTGCTTTATTCTATGATGAGGAAGGAGATGGCTGCAGAGCCGCCATTGTGGAGTTTAGGTCTCAGTGCCCGAGCTCTAAGCAGAGTGAATTGGCACTGCCTTGTAGAGCTCTGGGGTAGGATGAGGTGTAAAGAAATGCATGTAGCTCCATATATGACAATGAAAAGTTGCTGACAAAAAAACTGAGTGGTAAAGCAAAATTAAAATTGGCCAATTACAAAAGTAGATTGAATATTAACTCACTTCAAAAGGACACACGGTTGTGTTTCACTAGAGGAGAAACTGGCAAACATTGTCCATATTTTGAATCTGTTCCTCATAGTGTAAATAAAGTTTTATTAAAACACAGCCATGCTCATTTATTTACATGTGGTCTATGGCTGCTTCATGTAACAATAGTTGGCACAACAGGATTCATATGACCTCCAAAGCCTCAAATATTTACTGTCTGGCCCTTTACAGAAAAGGTTGTCAGCCATGAATCTAGAGGGAATCTTTGTGTTGGACAGATGTCTACAAGATTTTTTCTAAACAAGAATATGAAGAGGGAGAATATCCTTTTCCTATAAAAAGAACTCATAAGCCCTTAATTCCACATGGAACTCAACAAGATGCCTATTGCCTCAGGTAAGAGGAATTTAAGCATAAAAGTAGCAGCGTCGGCTGCGGAGCCTGGACTGCTTCTCTGGGTTGGCCTGGATATTGGTGACGACTGTGGCGGGAGAGGAATGATAGCTGTGTTCACTGAGAGCCTCTTAAAACTACGGTTAACATAGAGAAACCAGCAAGTAGTCTGTTACTAGGAGGCTGGGGCTATTTAAACTCAGGTCCAGTGAGGGCTTCCTCCAAGGTCATCCTGCAGCGCTGCTCCCTCTCCGAGGTCATCCTGCAGCACTGCTTTTCCCCAGGTCCTTTGGCCTTTTGTATCCACCTGAGCTCAGTTCAGCCACATTTCCAGCACCAGCGCTTAATATTCCTATCTATATGTGCATATTCGAGACCACTCATAAACACTGCATAGTTGTTCACACAGACACACACGCTACAACACAGACACACACACACATAGATATACTCACTAGATACAAAAACACATTAGACATACATAGACATACACACAGAAACACACAGACACATACACACAACACAGACATACAACATAGATACACATACTAGACATAAATTCACACTAGACATAGAGGCATACACATGCGCATGTATGGGCTTGCACGCACACACACATACACACACACGTTGTGTTTTGACTGCATGCCTTGACCTCAGCAATCTCTGCTTTCTCCATCAACTTCAGCTCCCCCATTGTCTATGCCTTGCATCAGCAGCTTGGATAAACCATTTATTTGCCTCAAAACTCTGGTTGTGGAGAACAGGAAATTAAATTCTCTGTATCTTTGTGGAGCACGCTGGGGAAACACTCTCTGTTTAAGCCCCCTTTCTGAGCTCCTGACAGCAGCCTTCAAAGCCTGAGGGCCCTTTCACAGTACAATTTGTTCTCTATTTCTCTCTTTCGTTCCTAAACTATTGGTATTAAAATATATTTATACATTTGTAAAACCTATAATCTTCACTTTATTAAGTTTCATAGTTAGGGTTTCTATTGCTGTGAAGAGACACCATGACTACAGCAACTTTTATAAAGGAAAAATATTTAATTGAGGTGTTTTATAGCTTCAGATGTTTAGTCCATTATCTTCATAGTGGGAACATGGGAGGCATGGTGGTGTGCACACAGACATGGTGCTGGAGAAGTAGCTGTGAGTCTTATTCCTTGATCCACAGACAACAGAAAGTGAACTTGGGCATGGCTTGAGAATATATGAGACCTCAAAGGCCGCCTCCACAGTGATATAGTTCCTCTAACAGGACCACACCTACTCCACCAAAGCCACACCTTTTAATAAATTCCCTATGAGCTTATGGGGGCAGATTACATTCCAACTACCACATTAAGTAAATTGACAACTTGTGTGTGTGTGCACAGGCTTGAGGAGGCCAGAGCTTCTTCTAAGACCTTTTGAAAAAATGATTTTAATTGAAACAGAATTATATTCCTTTCCCTTCTCCCTTTCCCCCTTTAGCCATTCTTAGCTATCCCCCCTCACACCCTCCCATGGATCCCTTTCAAGTTGGTAACCCTTCTTTCTCTGTTTATTATTGTTGCATAAACCACACGCATGCACATACCTTGCTGAGTCCATTTTATTGGTGAATTGTTTCTGTGATTTCAAGGCTAACTGTTTTGTATTGGACAACCAATGAGGGTCTCATCCCTGAGAAAAGCTCATCTTTTTCTCCCAGCAGTCTTTAGTTGCCTGTAGCCCTTTGTCTAGGGATGGGATCCCATGAGATTGCCCACCTTCCAATTAGCATGTCAGTTGATAGTTCCATTGTTCCAATCTTGTTTTTGCTTCCACGGGAGAGACTTGCATAGCTGATTTCCTGATATTTTGCTGTTACAATCTTTTTTCCTCAATACCCGAGAGGCAGTGGATGCATCTATAATCTCTACTGTTTGGGGAGTTCCTTGGACAACCCTGGACAACCAGGAAGTTTCTTGGGCCTGGTACCAGGGTTTTAGACATCTCTGGTTCTTATGGGAAACACTGGCAGCCCAAGTCACCTTGTTTTTGGAGACAGGGTTCCTTATTGTCCTGCAGGTTTCTACTTGGAGTAGTCTGGCAGATTGCTAATATAATTCAGGAATTGCCTGTCTATGTCTCTCCAGAGCTGGAGAGCACGTACCTTTGATTTTAATAAAATGTGTTCTGGGAATTAAAAGCAAGTCTTCATGCTTGTGTTGAAAAAATGATCAACAAAGCTGGCAGTTTTTAATGTTGTTAAGGAAAGAGGCAGTTTTTGGTTTTTAAGTAGGAAAGTGTGGCTGGTAAGTGACCTCTCGGGGGGCAATGACTCCTGCAGGGCAAGCCTTGTATCTGGGCTCCAGCCCTAGAACCCAGAGAAAGGTAGGCGCAGAACCCTGACTCCACAGACTTGTCCTCTGACCTCCATGGATGTGGCACAGCACACACACCCTCCCCCACCTTTTTCACGTGCACCAACACTAATAATTAAAAATGATTTAAATAATATAAGCCCCACTCTGTCAATGGGACCACATGTGTCTTGTGGGTTAATAATGGACCTAGAGATTCATATCTTATGTGAACCTAAATCAACGAGGAAAATATGTTAGTCTAGCAATTATTGTACAAAGAAAAATACCTGTTTTCCACTTACAATGAAAGTGAGCACATTTTATAGCTTAACATAACCTTTAGGGTCTCCCCAGAGTTTTATTGTTAAGTAACTTCTAAATCTCAGTGTTACTGCAGCCTCAGAAGATGCAGTATTTATAATGAATGATGCCATTACTTAGGAAATAACCACCAGGATCATATTCTCTATGAGGATTACATCGAACAGACCATAGAAGTGTTCAATCTCTTTTTATATATGTGTATAAAACAACCTAAACTTGCCAGATTGGTTAAGGACATTTTGTAAAATAACCAAATCAAAGGACTTAGTGGTAGAAACAGTTTAACATTTGCGCTCTGTATTACACACCCTTCTGTGGTAGAAACAGTTTAACATTTGCGCTCTGTATTACACACCCTTCTGTGGTAGAAACAGTTTAACATCTGCACTCTGTGTCATACACCCTTCTGTGGTAGAAACAGTTTAACATCTGCACTNGAGCATATTCAATATAACAAATATAATTTGAATTTGTATCAATATATAAGACTCTATACCAATATAAACTGTCTATAAATAATTGTTCTCAAGTATTTACTCTATTAGTCACTATTATTATTATTAGTGTGAGTAAGCTCATCCTAATCTCTGTATTATCCCATTCAATTTCCTTTTTTGTGATATCCTTGAATGGACAAAATTTCATCCCAACCCCCAACCCTATACCAGTTATAACCAACCCCTAATTGATGTCCCTAACACTGAGGACATACTTTGTTGGGAATAGTTTCTGAGTAGTTGGTAGGTCTTTTTGAATTTTTATTTGGAATTCTTGCCAGAATGTTGTAAGAAGGTGCACAATTTCAGCTAACCCAGTTGGAACCATCTTGAGCAGCTGATACCCAATACCAGTCTTATAGTAGTCCTATCAGCATCATGATGACATATCAACCAGATGGAGTTGTTTTTTTTGGTTCCCTTTTTTTTTGTAATTTTTAATTTTTTTTTTTTAAAAATTTATTGTTCATTGTGGAAAACATAAACTTTATTTATATAGACATATACCCGCATTGGGTATTAGATGAAGCAAACATGAATAAAATAATCCCACACTAGTTTATAATTGAGTATAATAAAGGGGTTCTTTATTTAGGAGGAACTCACAGCTCACAGGCCTTTATACAAACCAAAACCAGAAACCAATCCCAGCATTCAGGTGAGAGACAAAAGAGACATAGCAGGTGGGCCCACACCGTTTTCCTACCCAAGGCCACACCCAAACTGGTCCAGCCTTTCAGAGGCCATTGACTAAAGGAGGTTCCCCATCAACTATGGGTATCAGTGTGAGAATAAATTAAATTGTTACACACACAGTTTAGGAAAGTCAGAGAATTGGAAAGCCTCCTGTGTTCACTTCTGAAGTTTTGTGAGCCATCTTTCTAGTTGTCATGCTGGGAGGTTTCTCTACAGCATGTGCCATGGCACTGAGGGTGGCAGTCTCTTCTCAAGTGCTTTTGTCAGCTAGGTGAGAAGCTGGTGGCCTAGATGGGTAACTACAGGTCCAGCATTATAGTATGAAACTGATGGCCTGGATGAGTGACTATAGGTCCAGCCCTACAGGGTGAGAAGCTGGTGGCCTTGATGAGTAACTGTAGGTCCAGCCCTACAGGGTTAGAAGCTGGTGGCCTTGATGAGTAACTGTAGGTCCAGCCCTACAGGGTGAGAAGCTGGTGGCCTGGATGAGTAACTGTAGGTCCAGCCCTACAGGGTGAGAAGCTGGTGGCCTGGATGAGTAACTGTAGGTCCAGCCCTATAGGGTGAGAAGCTGGTAGCCTGGATGAGTAACTGTAGGTCCAGGAGTCAAGATAATAAGGAGGCTGGTTATCATGATCAAGGGATTCTTAAACTCTCAAAGGGAAGCAAATGAGCATAGGTTCTCCAGGGCCTCATGTATGTTGACAACGTGTCTAATCTAGACTGAAAATAGTCTCCTACCTCGGGACTTGTTTTTCATTTGCTGAGAGACCCTTATGATATAGGCACAATAACTGCAGACAAAGCTATCAATAAACTCATTCCATCTCTTCTGTTTCATAACTCCCTGTGATCTTCTAGGAAGCTTCCACGCCCTTAAGCATTGCTGTTTATCCCGAAGTTCATATTTTCAATTTGCACTGCTCCCCTACACACTATCCTGCTGGGTTATTAAGCAAAATTAATTTATTTGCCCCGTTTTGTGTTGTCCTCTCAGCCCTGTTAAGTTAGATGCTAGAGGACACATGTTAGAACACTCCATGGAACCCAAAGCACATTCCAGCTTGTAGATTGCTTTTTGTTTATTTAATTGTGTCTTTCACGGGCTATATATTCAGCATATGCCTCTGGGATATTTTATACATTAACAATTTAAAACCACTGACCTATAATCATCTTAAACTTCCCATTTTATCTCCAGTTTACCCATAATGGAATACATTCACGTGGGCAGAAGCCTTGTGAATAGACAGACAATCTTGCTTCTACAAAACAAGTTACTGCTGTTGCTTTATGGGGTGAGCAGGGACTGCAAAATCAAGTAGTGAGCCACTGGGCTATTGTAAATGCTGTCATTACATCTAAATACAAAATGTTCCAAGTTTCATGGGAGAATTTGTTTGGCATTCTCCTGTCTAGTTGATTTTTTTCATTTGGTTTAGCTTACTGATACTTCCTATAAAATAAAAACAGCTTATGGTGACAAAAATACTTCTGTGGGCTGGGGAGATGGTTCAGTGAGTCAAATTCTTGCGGCTTGAGCATGAGAACTGCAGTTTAGACCCCTAGGCCTTAGTTCGAGGGAGGCAGAGATGGGCAATCCCAGGAGCAGAGGGACTGCCTAGAGTAGCTGAATCCAGGTTCTGAACCCGCGAGCTCCAGACCCAGGGAGAGAGCCTTCTTCAATGTGTAAGGTTTAGAGAGATCAGAGAAGATGCCTGATGTCAACCCCAGGCATATGTATGCATGCACACATACATGCAACGATATGTGGATATGCATGAGCAGGTGTGGAAACCACATCCACAAACATATGTAAATAAATAAATAAATAAAATTTTCTACTTCCAGATTCTGGTCAGGTAAGGAATGGATCCTGAAGGTCTAAGTAACTCAAAATCCAGATCCCTTCCCATAGTCTCCTGA
>NW_026068053.1:3786883-3837050 GCF_014885135.2 Alexandromys fortis | reverse complement strand
AGAGAGAGAGAGAGAGAGAGAGAGAGAGAGAGAGAGAGAATGAGAGAGCATCACAGTCCCCTGAAAGAGAATCACACAATCCTCTGAGAGCGGGGAGAACATCACACAGTCTCCTGAGAAAGAAAGGGCATCACACAATCTCCTGAAAGAGGGAGAGCATCACGCAGTCGAGAGAGAGAGAGAGAGACAGACAGACAGACAGAGAGAGACAGAGACAGACAGAGACAGACAGAGAGAGAATGAGAGAGAATCACGCAATCTCCTAATAGAGAGAGCATCACACAGGAGAGAGAGAGAGAGAGAGAGAGAGAGAAAGAAAGAATCAAATCTCTTTCCTGAGAGAGAAAGAGAATCACACAGTCTCCCGAGAGAGGGGAAGAGAATCACTTCTGTATCTCATTCTTTTATAAAGAGGTTGGAGTTTGGGACCTCTGAGGGGTTGACTAAAATTTATTTCTCCAGCTAAACTTTGTCCTTAATAATCTTTGAGGTTAGTTACTTGGCATGTGTCCCAGTGGAAAACTGGAAGTGTTTGTTTAAAACAGCAGCCACACATGGACTGTTTGCCAGGTTTTCATTATCCAACAAGCTATAATGTCATGTTAATGACAACGTGACCTCTGTTTCATCATTTAGTTTTATTGAGAGTTATTGTGTGAGAAACAGGGAGATAAGTTTCATGCTGCAGCTCTTCAGGGTCATTTGCCCAATATCTGTGTGACTCCTTAAGAGTTTTCAACAATAATTACGGTTGATTTTTGCACAGAATTTGGATTAAGCCAATTCAGACATTACCATCCCTAACAGAATAGACTATGGGGAAGACTATTTATTTTGGCCATGTAAAAACAAGCAAGCCTATATCTTGAGGATGTGCTATTTATTAAGTAGAATGATCTCACTGGGTATGAAGGTGACAGGAAGTTCCAGAAACCAGGGAGAAGCAGGAAGGGAGCCGGAAGCCGTGGGCCTTTCCACCTTCCAGCCTCTGGAAGTCGGTCACTCAGTGGCTTCTCACTTCTGAGAGTGTGGGTTGAAACTACCTAACTCATCCCTCCTCTCTATTTATTAGTTTACTCTTCCTAATGGCTAGTCTTTGTTGAAGAAGCTAGAAATGGACTCCAGAGGGTTTTCTCTGAGGGCTCTTGACCCTGGGGGCTATGCTCAAAGCCTTTGCTGAAAAGGTCTTATCAAACATGTACTTCATAGACAAAAACTATTTCCTGACGTTCTTTAGTTTACCAAGAAAGACCATAGATAATTGTGAAAGTTCGTGCAAACTGACAGCTAGACATGATGGAGAATCACCTGGGCAAGGCTATGGAGGATTATCTTGGCTCACTAATTGTGAGAGACACCATTCCCTGACTTGGCTAATGGGATCCTGGATAGTGTAGGTGGATACAGAAAACTGAAAACCAGCAAGTGTTCATTGCTCCTTGTTCATGACTGTGGATCTGATGTGACCAACTGCTTCAAAAGCCTTCACTCCTCTGGTGGACTAGCTGGGAACCGGGATAAAATCTTTCTCACTTAAACTGTTGATTTCAGGGTACACTATCATAGCCACAGGGAAGAAAACTGAGACAAAAGGATAGGGTAGAATAGCCAACCAAGATTCATATGTGTTTTTGTCATTGTTGTCATTATCATTGTCTTAGCTGTCGCCGCCATCGTCATCATCACCATCAGTGGTGCTGCTGCTGGGATTGAACCCAGACACTACGTGGGGACTTATAAATGCCATGCTAGGCAAGCCTTCTACCACCAAGCTATATCTGCAGCTTTTTTTATATTTTTTGTTTTGAGACAGGGTCTCATAAATTGCCCAAGTTGGTTTTATGCTTGCTGTATAGCCCAAATAGGCCTTAAACTCAATATTCTCCTTGCTTCAACCACCAAAATAGCTGTGATGAGAAATTTGCCCAACCTGGCCCAGGTTTCAAGCTTTGAATACTATTTTTCATGCTGAAGATGGGAGATTGGAGTGCTGTCTACCTTAGACACCTGGTGAGACTATGCTGAGATCCACACCGATAAAGTTGGTTCCGATTTACTAGAAGACAGAAAGAGTCACCATCTGTTTCCTCTTGAACCCATCTTAATCTGAGCAGCGCTGACAAGAGTTATGAGCTTCGTTCTACGTCTATTTTTAGTTTGTTGATGTTTTCATCTAACTACTCTAATGGGAACATTAAATCAATGTGGTTGATTTTTGAAGAATGCAATCTAGAAAATTCAATTATTTAGTGCCTGGAAGGCTTTCAAAGATTAAAATGCTGCATTAAAAAATGTAAGGATTATTAAAATTAAGTGCATGTTTTCTCCATGCAATTAAATTGAATTGTTAAAAGGGTTTGCATAACTGCTCAGAACACTGACTGTTGGTTTTAGCTTGTTTATTCCTAATTTCCCCAGGCAGAATTGCTTCTTGTGTCTTTACTTTAGCTAGATGAAATTGGATTTGATCTGGTTTGAAATAACATTTATGCAGTGTAATATGTGGTAAGCTGTGATTCTAGGCTCAGAGGATCAGAGATTTGAACCCGACTTTTTACCAAGAAGTAGCCTGAGTATACACATGTGTATGTGTGTGCATATGTGTGTGAATACAACTGGAGGTCAGCTATCAACCTCAGGTGTCCTTCCTAAGGATGTTGAATTATTTTTTTTAACAATTTCATATGTGTTTGCGTGTGCATAATATATGTATTATGATTATATTTTGATCACATTTATTCCCAACTTCTTCTTACCCCTCTCAGATCCATCCTCTTTTCTCTTTTTCCAAAATGTTTTGAGTCCAATCGGTGCTGACCACGACTTCTGACTATCCACTGAGATGTGTTTGACCCACCAGAGGTCATACCCTGTCTTTTCTCTTCCAAGAACCCACCAACCTTCAGTAGCTCCAGAGGAATGGGGGCTCCTAACTCCTTCCTGCTCTGGAATGTTGGAATGTCGTGTGCCAGTAACCACGGCTGTCATGAACTGTGCGCGCAGCGGCAGAGGTTCATCCAGAAGACATCGTTGCAGCTAGGTCTTCCCACCTTTGGCTCTCACAACCCTGCCCTGCCCTCCACAGGGTCCCTGAGCTTTTGAGGGGGTGAGAGGGTGAGAGAGATGTTGCATTTGTGTCTGCGCAGTCTTCTGGAGCTTAATCTCTGTACTTGGTTCTGTTGTGAGGCTGTGTGTTAGCCCCATCTACTACACAAAGAAGCTTCTCTGATGAGATCTGAGAGCTGCACTTATCTACAGGTACAGGGAGATGGATTTAGAGGGAAGTTGTAAACTCACTAGAATGACAGTAATAGCTCACCACCGAGACCTCTGAGGTTCTACCTGAGTTCTTGACATTATTTACAGTACCGGGGATGAGTTTCCTCCTGTGGAGCAGGCCTTCTATCTAACCAGAAAGTGTTTGGTTACCCCCAATAACACTGTGTTGTCATTGTGTCCACAAGAATATATCATGCCACTCTGGTCATTATTGTGGTTCATAGGGCTCATAACTAGTCAAATCATTTCTGACATTCTCTTCCTTCAGCAGCCAATATAGCCCCTTCCAGTGCTACGAAAGCTAGCCAGCAGAGAGGAAACTTCTTGGTCAGTATCAACTTGGTTGCTTCATGCCCTGTGATCAAAGTGTGTAGTGTCTTCAGCAATAGGGTCTTACCAAGAACTGTGTTAGTAGCCTGTGTTGTTTGAGGGTCTCTAGGAAATCTATGACCAAGAGCTTGAGGAGGTGTCCTGCATTTGCCACTGGACTCTTTATTTGGTAGCCTATAGCTTCTAGGAGGACATTATCTGCTGTGTAGGATAACTCCATTTAAAGTGTGTGTGTGTACACATATTCTCTCTCCATACATGTGTGCATGTAAACATACATGAATATAATGTAAAATATAATAATATGTGTTTATATTGGAGAGATGTGTATCCATTGGAGAGATGGGGATATATTTCTATATCTCCCATCCATTTATATACATATATTTACAATATCTATTAGAGTTAACTAGTCTACTGTGCCTAAATATGCATACCTTACATGTATGCACCAACCTGAGAAATTCTTCATTCTCTCACTGATGGAGTATTTTTGAGGCAGTCCTGGTTCTTACCTCACCTGTACAGTGATATTAATATTTAGAAAGAACAGTTACACATATAAGCTTCAGACATGACTGCTTCTTCTTTACCTCTTCTGTGTGTATGTGTGTGTGCATGTGTGTGTGAATTCATCATTTGTGGGTGTGAATGTGGAGGCCCAAAGTTGATGCTGGAACTCTTCTTCCACCTCTCTTCTATCTTCTCTGTGGAAGTCTCTCACTTCCACTCAGACTCTCTAATACAGATAATCTGACTAGCCAACTTGCTCTTAAGAACTTCCTCCCAAGAATGGAATTATAGATGGCCATCCCTTCTGGCATTTATGTGGAATCCAGGGATATGGATTTCTACAGAGAGAAGCAGAAGAAGTCTTGAGTGAGGCCAAATGACTCTTTGAGGCTTGTGTGAGAAGCAGGAAGGGCTCTGTGTATTCTAGTCCTGTGGCCTACTCCTGTTTCCTGACCCCTTTTCCACTGAAGTATCTTACTTAAAGTGCAGTTTAGACGTGGGTTATAGCTTGTCCCTAGTCCGAGTGTGACCTTCACTCTTTCATCTCCTCATTCTTTTCTCTGAAATGTCCCTTCTCTTCTGCATATACTTGTGTTTCCACAGTCCTCTGAAACCCATGTCCAATGCTACCATCTCCATTGGAAATAGTGCTGTGGTCTGTCCCCCAGCACACGTTTGTCATGTCCGTTCCCCAGCACATGTCTGTCACCTCTCTTCTTAAACCCTCAGTATGCTCCTTTGCACAACTATAGCTCACAGCAGAAGGTCTCCACTGCTGTGCCTGAGCCTGTCTCCACTTCGGTCCTCGTTCTTAAGTAACTGTGGAGCCATCTCTCCAAGTCCCAGCCCTTATTTTCCTAAAATTTCCAAGGTTCTACTCTGAGGAGGACACCAGAGGCATGGGAACCTGGGGTGAATTTCAAAGCACACGTTGGCTTCTTTGGCTCTGCCTGGAGCAGGCAGCTTTCCCACAAGGACACCGGGAGACTGAGGGACAGAGGAACTCTGGTGTCTCTCAGAATCCGCCCCATTGTGCTGCTTTCTCCTGATTCCCCTTGACCAACAGAATGAGGGTAGAGAGGAGAAGGGACGCCCTGTCAGGTCTGAACACCCCTGGCCAAGACAGCGGAAGAGCAGCAAGCAAGACTGGTCCCTATGAAGCTCGCAAGGAGGCCCTCCTCACTGCTTTGAATCTCCCTTGTTACTGTTGCTAAGAGCAGCTGGAATTCAGAGGGGATTGTTTGCAGTTTACAGCTGCCAGGTCTTGCCCTCTTCCCCAGGTGGGCAAGCCTGGTTCCTCTCCATCTACGTCATGGGTTTTCATGTATTCTGGGGGCTCACCTTAAAGATAATTCTTACCTAGTGTCTCAAGGCTCTTTCCTGTATACAGTGTTGCCTTTACATGACTCCAAATGTTTAATGGTCTTAAATGTAATCCAAAGAACTTTCTGATTTATAGTTAGTATGCACAGCGTCTATGTGTTTAACATTTATCTCTCTTGCCTTCCAAAGCAAGCGGGTTGTTACAAATACCATGGATAGGAATATTTGCGCATCCCCTCTTTGAAGTTCAAGGTTCTTCCCATTCTGACTTCTCATGGTTCTTGCTCACTTGTGTGCCCTGGATACTTCCACCTTGCATGCGCGCTGAATGTCTCCAGACTCTCACACTCAGATGCTCAAGCTTTGGCCACTCACAGCCCCTTTGTGCTTGATCAGCTTTTTCCTGTCCCCAGGCATAGAAACCTTGTCAAACAAAACAAATATTTACTGATAATAAATCATAAAGAAATTTATTTTTAAATAGTTCTTTGCTATACATATGATTTTACCATTTATTAAAGATGAAAGTAAATTTGCACACTAATGAGACTTCCTTGTTTATTTTTTTACATAATTAATCTTGGCTGTAGAGCATAGAGCCTCTTTTTTTGTTTTGGTTTGGTTTTTTGTTTTGTTTTTTTGAGACAGGGTTTCTCTGTGTAGCTTTGGAACCTGTCCTGACACTAGTTCTGTAAACTAGGCTGACCTGGAACTCACAGAGATCCACCTGCCTCTGCCTTCCGAGTGCTGGGATTAAAGGCGTGCGCCACCACCACTCAGGTGATAGAGCCTCTTAATGTTTTTTCTTTTAGAGTCAATTGATATTTTGATTTTATAATTGTCAATGCTAAGAACACTATATCACATAAATACATAGCAGAGACCAGCAGAAGTATAGTTGAGGCCAACTTAAAAGTCGCTGGAAATTTTGTACTAATTCTAAGTCAAAATTTATTGAACAATTCTTTTTATGAAACTTAAGTCAACGTAATTTAAAATAAAATATTCTAACACAATCTGACCCAAAGATTATTGATACATAGTAAGGGATAGTGATAAGAAAGCATTAAGAGTCTTTATTTTCCATAATTTAACTATTGTGTTTCCATAAGAGTAGGAATGGTAAAAACCCAAAAGTCAGTAACAACAGGTGTTTCAGGCGGTGTTCATTAGTGTTCCGTGATGTGCCGTATGCCGGGTGTGGAGTGCACAGGTCATGCGTTTGGAACCCATGAAGTCCATGGTGTATGCCTCAGTCCAAACAAGAGTACTAAGAGGGGCATGCCACAGAGGAGAGGTAAACTGAGACCCTAAGAAACAGTGGTGAGGCATTCTCAGGGGACCTTCCTGGTCCGAGCAGAGCGGCTTCTGTCTCTTGTCTCCGTGTTGGCACTGGCTGCATCACGCAACAGTGATACCTCTTTAGTTTTTCACTGCTTGAGGAATTAACCGCGGTGAACGCAGCCACACGGGCTCGGCAAATGCTCACTAAGGAAACACTATAGATTTCAATGTGTCACGAATTCTTCAGTGCCCTTGGGGGGGGCTGATATTCCCCACCTTTTAGTGAGGCTGCACTCACTGACACACTAAAGTGCGAGCCCTGGTCACCTTTGTGCAGACTGGGGCTACAGCTTTCAATCTGTGCTGCCTGCCTGCAGCTGCTCTGCTCCCCAGTGCATCTTCATGCACGCCCAGGTCAGCTTTGCTAAGTCACCCTTCTGCTTGGAAACGGTCCAACTTTTCATTCTATTTAGTTAAAGCCACCAGTCTATACCTTCTTAAGCCAAGACCCAAACAAGGAAGATGACATGCAGAGATGACACCTCAAGAGGAGGAGGAAAAGAAAGAACAAGTCACCTTCAGACTTCCAGAGGCTGAAGGAGAGAAGGCATTGGGTGCTGGCCACACCCCTGCATCCCTCAGTAATGCCTGTGTCCAGGCCACTGATCTTTCTCAGGACCCTGGGGGAAGGAAAGTGAAAGCTGGCCTGATACATCCTCCTCATAGGAGGCCATGGTGGTCAGGACGTGACCCACTCAGTGGTGGAGGAGCTGGCATCACTGCCCTCCCTACCAAACTCTAGGACATAAACTGGGGCTGGACTGAGACCCCTGAACCTGGGGCTCAGTCATTTCTCAGAACAGACTGAGATCTCACCCAGCCCCTTAAACACCTGCACAAAGAGGGGTCACAGCGCCTGCACAGTGAACAGGGGTTCCCAGATTAAGCTCTGTTAATAGATTGCCTTCATGTAAATTAGGTGACAACAATGACAAACCCCAAGCTACTTTCATCACTTTATCTTCTGTTTCTTAAATCTGGTCCAGGTCTTAGCCTGTTGCTATCACAGAATACCTGAAAATTAACCAAGAAAAGTTGATTATTCTGTCTGGAAAGTCCAGGACTGGCAATTACGATCAGATAAGGACTTCATGAGCTTCCAGCTCATGGCTTCAGGCGCTCACCAGTTCAGAAAGACAATCCCAATCTGTGAGAGTGGCAGGAATCTACAAAAGGACCCAAGTTCCTCTGAGAGACTCTGCTTCAGGACACGTCAACACTGAAGACCACAGCTTCCTGTGTGCAGCGACTCACCACCCCACTAGTATAAGATCTTTGAGTGTCTATCACATGAGAGCATCATGCTAAATCTCCAGGGGAAAAACATCAAAACAAAACAATCAATGTAATGGCTGCTAAGAAAGGGAGGACCCGTCTTCTCCAAAGACAGCCCTGGTAGGTTCTCCAGTACCAAGTGGTCAGCCCTAAACACATGTGCATATAAGCAACACTAAATGCTGTGTGTATGTGTGTGTGTGTGTGTGTGTGCACGCATGTGTGTAACCATAATAGAGAAAAGGTCATAAATTTGAGAAGGGATGGGAGGAGGTGGAGAGGGGAGAGAGTCGGGGAAAAGGCTGTAACTACAGTACACATGTATGAAGTTCTCAAAAGTAATAAGTAATTAAAGGTTACCAAAAAATGGACCAGAAATGAACCAAGGCAGTGACTATCTAGCAGTAAAAACAAACAAATTCAAAACACCCTACTTTTAGTCAGAAATCATTCTCTAAGTCAGCTTTAATTATCCCATACCTCTGCCTCTGTTCAAATACACACATGTACAGCACATGGATCATACTCTTCAGTTCTTGAAAATCCTTGAGAGATGAAATACATCTCTCCTAATGTTGGATCAGAGTGGCCAAGACATAGTCAAAGACCCATGTTGCTTTAATGTTCTCTTGCTGCTGTTGTCTCGAAATTCTTAACAACTTTGGGGCAAGAACCCACGTTTCATTTTGTACTGGAAAAGGATAGTATAATGGGAAGTAGACAAGATTGCCGGGCAAAAAATGGGATCTTGGGGGGGGGGGGGAGGGAGGTAAGGGGAGATGGGGAGAGAAAAGTGAGAAGGGGAGGTTGGGGGGAACTTGGGAAACGGGATGTTTGGGATAAAGGAAGGTCGGATAGGGGAGCAGGGAAGCACACATCTTAATTAAGGGAGCCATCTTAGGGTTGGCAAGAGATTTGGTGCTCCCAGGTGCCCAGGGCGATGTCCCCAGTTAGTTCCTGGGGCAGCTGAGGACAGAGAACCTGAAATGACCCTATCCTATAGCCATACTGATGAATATCTTGCATATCACCATAGAACCTTCATCTGGAGATGGATGGAGATAGAGACAGAGACCCACACTGGAGCACCGGACTGAGCTCCCAATGTCCCAAGGAGGAGCAGAAGGAGGGAAAATATGAGCAAAGAAGTCAGGACCACGAGGGGTGCACCCACCCACGGAGACAGTGGGGCTGATCTATTGTGAGCTCACCAAGGCCAGCTGGACTGCGACTGAAAAAGCATGGGATAAAACCGGACTCTCTGAATATGGCGGACAATGAGGGCTGCTGAGAAGCCAAGGACAATGCCACTGGGTTTTGATCCTACTTCATGTTCTGGCTTTGTGGGAGCCTAGCCAGTTTGGATGTCCACCTTCCTAGACCAGGATGGAGCGGGGAGGACTTTGGACTTTCCACAGGGCAGGAAACCCTGACTGCCCCTCAGACTGGAGAGGGAGGGGGAGAGGAGTGGGGGGAGGGGGAGAGGAGAGGGAGGAGGGGGGAAAAGGGAGACGGGGAGGGAAATGGGAGGCGGGGAGGAGGCGGAAATCTTTTTTTTTTCAATAAAAAATTATATTTAAAAAAAAGATAGCATTTGGTTATTCCTATAATTTTATTGCTTTTAAAGAGGTTTTAAGGCATACAAAGGGATGTATATAACAAAACCGAGAAGTAACTTGGTTATTTAATTTTACTTGAGAAAAGGCCTTATTAAGTAGACCAGGCTGGCCTTATACTCTGGAACCTCTTACCTAGTCTCCTGAGTAGATGAGATTGTAGGCATGCTCCATCGTCCCTGCTCCAACTCTGCTTTCAACGAGGCAAAGGAAATACGAGATAGGACAATTAAGATGGCCTGGAACTTGAGCCTGTGCATGAGGAGTACATCGTAATGTCCATTCTGCCTTCCCAGAATCACCCACATATGTGAGCTGAAGCTTTCAAGCAGCCCTGATGAGAACCAGGTGATCCAGGGGTGCACCTGTGTGCTGTGCCATTACCCTGTGATCAGCAGCTTAGGGACAACTGTGTGCCCATGACACAACACTCATGAGTATTTGCACACAAAAACATCCTTAAGTGATGCTGTGAACAGTTCATGTACTGTGAACCTGGAAATCAGTGTCACGAGGCTGTCTTACTGTTGTAGAATTTCACACATGCACAGACTATGTCCTAGCCCTCTCCCAGGATGACCTTGTGGAGAAGAGTCATGCTATAGCTGTCCATTTAGTGCTGAGCGATCCACAGTCTCTTATTCTCTACCTGTTGGCCAGTTGTGGGTTTTGGTATTAATCAAGTCTTATTCTCTGAAAACTTTTATTAATTATTTTTGTGACATTTTCATACACGTATGTCATAACTTGTTTCCATTTGCCTCTGTCCCCTCCACCACCATTTGCTTCACTCTTACCAGAGCCCTTCCTCTTGCCAGGTAGTCCCCTTCTGCTTCTATATCATATGTGATCATATGTATCTTTAGAGTCCATGTATGAGGAAAAATATATTAGTTTATCCCCATAATCCTGTCTAGTTTGCTATCTTCCCAAGCCTTCCTCCTTCCTCATAGCCTCCTCCATCTGTCATTTCATATGTGTGTATGTATGTGTATATATATTATCATTTCTTCTGTACACATGTGTGTTGGGAGGTAGCATGTGTCTGTGTGTGTGTATGTGTGGAGGCCAGAAGTGTGCCGCCCAGTTTGTTTTTTGAGTCAGGGTATTTTACTTGGCCTAGAACTTACACATTAAGCTTGTCTGACTCACTAGAGATCCCCAAAGGTCAGTCTGTCTCTGCCTCTCCAGCACTAGGAACATAAACATGCAATGCCACAACCATATTGGTTTTCTTTTTAGCATAGATTTCTTGGGATCCATCTCAACTCAGGATCCCAGGCTTGTGTGACAAACACTTTCTTGGCTGAACTGTTTTCCCTAGGCCTTACACATACTTACATTTAAATCTGAATTTCCTATATGAGAGAAAACATGGTACTTGTCTTACTGAGTCTGGCTTCTACTACTTTTCCGGCAAATGGCACAATTTCATCTGTAGAGACAGAGGAATGAAAAATTCCATCACGTACATATACCACACCTTCTTTATCCATTCGTCTGTTGGTGGACATCCAAGCTGGTGGCATACCTTTGCTTTGTAACAGCCAGCAATAAGCATGGAGGTGGAGGACTCTCTGTGATCATGTGACATACGTTCCTTCAGATATGTACCTAGGGGTCAAATAGCTGGATCTTATGGCACTTGTATGTTTACTTTTGGGCACCTTCCTACTGTGGCCGCTCCAGTTTACTCTCCTCCCAGTGGAGTATGAGGGTCCATCTCCCCACATCCTCACCAGCACTTACAGTTCTGCCTGGGAGAGGTGGAGTCTCAAGGAACTGCTAATTTGCATTTCTCTGATGGCTAAAATGTCAAACTTTTTAAGAATCTATGTGTATTTATTGACCATTTACATTTCTTCTTTTGAGGACTGTTTATTTCATTTGCCCAGTTGTTGCTTAGACAATTTGGTTTGGGGGTTGTTTGTGTTTTGGAGTTCTCCCTGGATTCTAGACGACAATCCTCTGTCAGATGCACTGTTGGCAGAGGCCCCCTTCCCCCTTGAGCTGTCACTTCACCCTGCTGCATTTCCCCTGGGTTGTGAAGATGCCTTTTAATTCGTGCACTCCCATTCGCCGGTTCTGGGAATTATTTCCTTAACTACGGTATTTGTTTTCAGAACATCGTGACCAGTGCTGACTCCTGAAGCCTTCTTCCTGGCCCCTCTAGCAGCTTCAGAGTTTCTGGTTTTACATTAAGGTCTTTGATCCATTTTGAATTGATTTTCCCTGCAGTGTGAAAGCCTGGGCTCTAGTTTCATCCTTCTGCGTATGGATACCCAGGTTTCCCTGCCCCATTTATGGAAGAGGAGCTCTTTTTGTGCAATGCATATTTTTGACACTTTGTTAAAAATTAGGTGGCTGTAGGAATGGAGCTTTATTTCTGAGTCCCTTGTTCTGTTCCACTGGTCTGTCTGTTTTCATTTTTATGTTACTTAAGTTAGTGGAAACACACAATTCAGAAAGGTTGCTTAGCACAGCCTTGCTCATGAGAGGCCTCCACCTACGTGCTGGGCACATGCATGCATGAGTGTGAGCAGATCCATACAAAAGAGGAGCACAAACAAGACTCTGTGTCCCACTCTGGTGGGATAACATACTTCAGAGACAGACTTCTATGGGATCCACAGAATTGGTGGATTCCATAACTTTCAGAAACACCTAAAAGGTGTTATTGTCGAGACTGGAAATCTGGTTCTCACAGAGGACTGGAATTCAGGTCCTAGAATCTACAGCAGGCATCTCACAACCACGTGGGACTCCAGCTCCAGGAGATTCCACACCTTATTCTGGCCTCCACAGATACCCACAGACATGTGGCACACACATATGCAGACATGATGCACAAACACACACATACATTGAAAAAATTCAATAGAGACAATTGCCATTGTCAAAGAACACTGTCAACTGAGTAAAAAAACTACTTCATAGAACTGGAGAAAACATGTGCAAATGATTCTCTGATAAAAGACGAAGCCCAAGAATTCATGAAGAGGAACTAAAACTCAATGAAAACAAAAGTCAAGGAACAGCACACTTCAGACATGAGCGACAGTTTCAGACAGCTATTTCTTCAGAAAATACATGCAAAGACCAGGTGAAAAGAAGCCAACATTTCCAGTCTTCAGAAAAAGGCAGGCTAAGTGCACAATGAAGTGGTATTTATTACTTTTGGGATGACTATAAAGAAAAGGAGGTGGAGGGAGGAGGAAGAAGAGAGAGGCAGAGGCAGTGGCACCCCTCATACAACAGAAGACAAGTGTCCTAAGAGTGTGTAGAACCTGAAAGTTGTAACACTGTGGTGGGAATGTAATGGGGTCTTGCAGCAGTAGAAAACAGTATGGCAGCTCCCAGGAGCTTTGAAAGAGAATTCCCATGTGGCCTAACAATTCCACATTCTATGTGTATCTAAAAGATTGGAAAGCAGACACTTCAATCTTGTGTACCTTGTACAGAGCAGAATTACTCATAAATGCAAAATTAATGTCCTAGGTACAGTTCTATTGCTTAATAAGATACCATGATCAAGGCAACTTGCAGAAGAAAGCGTGTATTTGTGGTTTACAGTTTTAGCAAGTGAGTCCATGACCATCATGGCAGGGAGGATGGCTGTATGGTGCTAGAGCAGTAACTGGGAGCTTACATCTTGTTCCATAAACACAAGATGGACGGAAGGAGGAAGGAATGGAAGGAGGGAGGGAGGAAGGGAGGGAGGAAAAGAAGGAGAGAGAAAGGGAGGGCGGGAAGGAAAGGAGGGATGGAGGGAGGGAAGGAGAGAGAGAGAGAGAGAGAGAGAGAGAGAGAGAGAGAGAGAGAGAGAGGTAATTGGACTCCAACAAGGGAACACCTCCTAATCTTTGCCAAAGAGTCCGACTAACTGGGGAGCAAGTTTTCAAACATATGAGCCTGCAGGGCCATTCTCATTCTCACCACAGATGGAGAACCCCCAGACGTCCCTCAGGGACAAGCGAATAATAGAGTATGGTCTATTAGTGGCATACCACTTAGCTTCTGACACGTTCCAAGGTGGATGGTTCTATAAGTCGTTAGACTTGATGAGATAAACCAAATACAAAAAAGTAAGAATCTATGGTTCTGCTTACATTACATGCTTAACAGAGATTAAATTCACAGAGATAGGCAGTAGAGTGGTGGTCACTGAGGTTTGTGGAGACAGAACAGAATTATTCCTGTTTAATGGGCACAGAATTTCAGAACAGAGTGACAAAAGACTTCTCAGTGGCAATCTGCACACACCTTTGTGGATCTAATTAATACTGGTTGAGTTGTGCACTTCAAAACTTTAAATAGCAAATTTAATGTATATTTCACCTTATTGTAAAGAAAACAATGAAATGTATTTTCTTATTGGGCCTTGAATTTCTACAGGCCAGTAACTTCTCAGCTGCTGACTTTTTATAATGTATCTAAAATGGTTCTTATGGTAGAGAAATCAAATCGTACTTATAGAAATAGCTACATCTGAAGATAACTTCAACCGTAAGTAGCAGAAGCAACACAGAATTGTTTGAACTATAAGGGAGTTATTTTCCTAGTGAGAAATAGGAAGGAGGGCACTGTTGGAATTGGTCTGCTTGGGCAAAGTGGTGCCACCAACCCTTGTTCTTTTAGCCTCCTTTTCTCATTAGGGAGACTCCCATCATTGTCACCTGACGGTTCTTACCATGGAGACATCACATGAAGGTTTTGTAACATCTAGCAATAGGAGAGGTGCTCCTGCTTCGTAGATGACTCCCTAAGGGTGAAGAACCCTTCTGCCCAGCTTCCTTTCCAGTCGCATTGCATGCAACTGGATCCCATTTTCATTCTTGCACCAACCAGTGGCAGGAGCAATAGTTCCATGAGCCTTCTAGACTAGTTAGCATGGCCCACAGCACACAGCAACACAGAAACAGAAGAAGGGATCTGCTATACAGAAGAACAAAACTGAAGGCCAATGGGCTTCAGCAGAGCCCGTAGTCTGATTAGAAATAGTGGGAAATCTGCCTTAAATACCTTGGAGCTTCAGTTTCTACATTCGTGAACTACGGGTAACAGTGCCTCTCAGTTGGGTGGCAGGGGATCAAGGCAATGTTTACAGAGTGCCCAGTACAGTGAGTTACTCATATTACTGCACTGAGCATTGTGTCATTACTGACACAAATAGTGAGTGCTTTGCCAGTAATAATCCTCCTAAATGGATAAATGCATCATTTGTTCACTTCCTATGTTAGTCTGCCTGTGTAGGTTAACGTGGAAATACATAGCCCAGGCATAATAAATCAGTGTGGCTGTGGGATCCACTTCTCTTCTTGTACAAGAGTCTGCCAGGGCTGCCTTAAGCAGTGTCACAGAATGGGTGGCTCATACAAAGAAGAATCATATTTCTGGAGATTCAAGTCTGAGATCAGGACCTCTGCAGTGTTGGGTCTTTCTGGGGCCGTGAGAAGGCTGTGCTCCACTTCCCTCTCCTTGACTTGCAGGTGTCTGTCCATTCCATGTGGCTCCATTGTATCTTTCCTCCTCAGTTATCTGTGTCCAGTTTTCCTTTCTTTTGTTAATACCATTCAATGTGATTCAGGACTCAGTTCATGACTCCATTTGATCTAGCTTGTGTAAAGAGATACCACATATGCCCACCTTCTGAGGGCTTCAATATGTGAGTTCTGAGGGACACTAACCAGCCCAAAAGGTAGAGTAAGGACCCCTTAGCTGAGAATTGAATACTGGAGGCAGGTAAGATGGTTCAGTGAGTAAAAGTTACCTGTGTGGTTGTTTGAAAGAAAACAGACTCCATTGGGAGTGGCACTTTTAGGAGGTATGGCTTTGTTGGGTAGGCGTGGCCTTCTTGGAGAAAATATGTCACTGTGGGGGTGGGCCTTTAGGTCTCCTGTCCTCAAGCTACTTCCAGTGTCACAGTCTACTTTCTGTTGCTTGCATATCAACATGTAGCACCTCCTTCTCCAGCACCACATCTGCCTATGCCCTGCCATGCTCCCAGCTGTGACAATAATGGATAGAACCTCTGAATTGTAAGCTACCTCCAAAAAATGTTTTCCTTTATAAGAGCTACTGTGGTCAAGATATTTCTTCACAACAATAGAAACTTTACATAGGACAGCCTGTAACTAAGCCCAGAGACCAACAGGGTGGGGAGAACCAACTCCTACAAGTTGTCTTTTGGTCTCCACACGTGTGTTGTGGCATATTCATGCTCCACCCCTCAATAAATGAATGTAACAGAAGAGTCTGAAGAAAAGAACTGACGCTGAGACCCCTCCGTATTCCTACAAAGTCCTGGTAAGGGTTCTAATGTCAGCACAGCTTCTTCCACTCATACTCGTCCCCTTCTCCACCCTTCTCATCTGAAATAACTCTAAATCCCACTCTGGCTGACCTGCTGTACCTTGGTGGTAACAGATTCCTGAGGAAACATTGCAGTGATGCCCTCTGAGGAGGGCTGTAGGGAGCATGACCCCAGAAGGGCAAGTAGAAATCCCCAATGGTGTATTTCCTCTATATGCATGTGCTAAGTGCAGTCTGTGTGCAGAGCAGTAGCTCACTGTTCTGCATGAAGCCATGGAACGTGTGTAGGTGGGGGAATGAATGAAGTGCGGCGCCAGCCTTCGGGGAACTTCCCATGCTGTAGATTATACACTGACAGTGTAATACAGAGCACAGTAAGGGCAGACTTGAAGGAAAAGAGCATCCAAGACAGAGAAAATGAATCTGGTTGGAAAAGCTCATAGCAGAAGTGGGAATATCCTTGGAAATCTTGCAAGTGTCTTATCTTTGGGTCTTTCTGCTGTAAATGGGAGTTAGGTAGCTGCATAAGGAAAGGGACAAAGGAGCATCTACAGTATGGATAAGGGACAGTCAACTCACATGAAGTCTTAGAGCTTTGTGGTAGGAGGAGCCACAGGGTCAGTCACATGCCACCCTTCACTAAAGCAGGAGCAGCTTGTAAGGCACTGTGATGGGTAACAGGCCAACCACACAGAACTGCCTGAACTCAGTGCAATGGTCAAGGGAATTATTTTGTATCTGGCTGAGCTGGGGCGACTGCATGTTCACTGTTTACTATCACAACACCTTATGACTTTGTCCAAGTCCTCCAGGCATCAGACGCTGGTCTGTAAAGCGGTTCTGACATGCATGGAGATACTGCAGGTGATGGCTAGCCAGAAGTCAGGCTCAGAACCAATAAAGATTCACTGGAGAGGAGCCCTGGATGTGGGATGTCTCACTTGGGTGGTATCTTATCTCCTTGTCCTATAGCCAAATTATTTGTGTCCTTAAAAATAAGAAATGAAAGCCGCACATGGCAGTTCCTGCCTATGCTTCCCACTCCAGGGGTGGAGGAAAGAGGTGATTCTCAGGGACTGGGAAGCTCAAGCTGGCCTAGGTGTTGGTGATTATATGAGAATGGCCCCACAGACTCATGTGTTTGAGGATGTCTGGTCCCTCATTGGTGGACTGTTTAGGATAGATTAGGAGTTATGGCCTTGTTGGAGGAAGTTTGTCAATGGGGGTGGGCTTTGAGGTTTCAAAAGCCCAGGCCAGGCCCAGGCTCACTTGTTCTCTCTGCTTCCTGCTTGTAGATAAAATGTGAGCTCTCAGGTACTTCTCCAGCTCCATGCCTGCCTGCCTGTCACCATGCTCCCTTCCATGATGATCAAAAGTTCACCCTCTTAAACTGTAGACAATACCCAATTAAATGCTTACTGTTACAAGTTGCTTTGCTCATGATGTCTTTTCCAGCAATAGAACAGTAACTAAGACACTGAGCTACGTCAGACCCCATCTCAGAAAAACAAAACAAAACAAGCAAATGACAAAAGCAGTATGGGAACACACTAAACTTCACACATGTTCTTAAAGATTTCTGGAGACAGATGGGAAAGGGTTGAGGACACAGTGAGCAGTTTTAACTGTAGTGGGAGGCCAAACAAAAGGGGGCGGTGCTGTGGGAGCTCCTTCAGCCAATAGCCTTTAAGATACCAGCCCACTTGGGCTTGGTCTCTTATACTATAATTGCTGAGGTAAAGCTCAGGGTCCCTCCCCCCCTCTTCTGGCTACCGGATTCGGTTCCTATTCCCCATTCGTGCAGAGGACTGTGATCTAGACTGTGATCTGTGAGTCTACCCCTAAATAAATAACTCTTTATTATACGTAATTCTGAGCTAGTGTGGGCTTATTTCCTAACTTCCGTCATCACTTAACTGTCTCCCAGCACACTCCACTTGCTGAGAAGGGAAGAAATTAATAGTGAAGGAAAGTCATTAAATCAACACAAGGAGACAGCTTGTGGGGAGTCCCAGTGGGAGTTGCCCTGAGGTGACCTTCCTGACCTCTGAGCCTCATTCAGAGGGCGCTGCGTCTTCTCCTCACCACTAGATGGCACTTTGACTAGCCCCTCTAGACTGGCTGCAAAAGAAACAGACTTTTTGATTCAGTAGGGTTTGAATGATAAATGATGCAGATCTAAAGACAGAGAAGTGGAGAGGGCTTGGCTGAAGCTGGCTCCGTACCTGGAGCAGGTACAGGGTGCCAGGTTTACTTAGACAAGATTCAGGCTACAGAAGATGGGGGCCTGCAGGGTATTCAGTTAGCTTCTGGGACTAAGCAAGTTACTAGATTCATGCCGGGGTTTTGAAAAATGGAAGTGGAAGGGTAATGAGCTTGGCAGATGAAGGTATTCCAAAGGGACACTGTTTCTCAATGTAACTGTCAGACTGTAGAAACAGTGGACACCAAAGAAATGAAAATTTCCCCAGGAATCTCATGCTGGGAGAAGAAAAAGGTGTCAGCTGGAGAGGGAGCTTGTCTCCTGGAAAGAGATTTCACAGGGTTCTAACAACTTGTCAGACTGCCTTAGGGGATGAGACTAAGCTCAGACAAGGATGGGTCAGCGGTGGGCAGGACCAGGACTGCTTAGATACACACATCCTTGTCTTCTTTTAAACTTTACTGCCATTCCAGGACCAGGAGGCTGTATGTGGGTGGGGGGCGGGCCTGGCTGCCTCCTGTCCCTCTCCCAAATGTTGTCACATTCACTAAATCTTTTTTTTTTTTTTTTCTGCTCTCCTCTTTCCCTTGACCTATTGAGTTCAGCGAGGATCTGGGCCTGATTTGGGGCATAGGTTGTGATTCCCAAGCTCAACAGCAGACCCTCTTGGTTCTTTTGTTCCTTCTCAATCATCTCAAAGTAGAACCATTCCACTGTCTGTCTGCTAGAGCGGCAGGATTGGTGGCCAGATGAAAACAAGAGCATGTGAATGATGATGGGGAAACACAGGAATTGGCGCACAAGAGAGCAGAAGGTGGGGGACATCTGGAGAGAGGGAGGCTAGGACAGACAACGGGATGAGGGACAATGGGATGAGAGAGAGAGGCTCCACATTCCAGCCACACAAGGACATGCCAACCTGTTCAGCAGCGAGAATGGTTAAGGGAAGCATGCCAATCATGATGACATCCTCTCCCATAGTTACATTAAAGATTTTGTCCATTTACTGATGGAAGTGAGGACCTCATTCAGCCCCATATCATATGACCGTAGTAAGAAAATGGTTGAAGCCTGCTACTGTAGAGGGTATCCTTAGGACTGGGACACTCAGCCAGGAAACCATAATGGCTATACAGATTGCTTTTAGTCAGGACCCAAACTAAGGGTTTGATCATGGCCATGTCAACTTGGCTTTGGAATGCATTTTGTGCATATCAAACATGTTTTATTTAACTGATTACAGCTTTTAGAAAACAATCTTAGATGTAGTTTCCATGAACATCTTTTGAGGTCCTCAAAATGCTTGTATCTTTTTTTTTTTTTTTTTTTTTTTGCAATGGGATGTCATTGTCCTTAGATAGCCCTGGATCTAAATAAATAAGACAGTATGTCAAATATAGACTCTCTCATTCAGAATCCCTTGCCAGAATAATGGGCCTGTTGGGACTGGCTTTAATAGAGGCCCAGTAACAACCAGTTTTGAAATGAATACTACATTTAGCATGCATTTTTTTTGCAAATAATCTTAGCTCCTCCTGCCCTAAGAGTCCTCAGATTTCAGAGTATATATCCTTCATGGTAACTAGTGCTACATTAGAAAATAAATGGTAGACTGGTCAGGAAGCAGCCTGACATCGTTGCTGAGGCTGCCTCTTGGTGTTTGCACTGACAGCCTGTGAAAGCCATCTAGATGTAACTTTCCACTTTGATGTTTTTAAACAACTTGGCTGTAATTTAACTGTATGTCACATTTGTTTAAAATGTAGAATGTCTTCCTGTTTGCTAAAGTGGTTGAGTTGGCTGCTGAGGTGGCCTAGTGGGTGAAGGAGATTGTCATCAGACTGATAACCAGAGTTTGACCCCAGGACCCGGACGGTGGAAGAAAACTGACTTCTGCAAGCTGTCCTCTGACCTCCATACACACTATGGCACACACCCTACAATAATAAATATGATTTTTAAAATTATTGCGTCATAAAAATTTTGTGATTTAGATGATCTGGTTTCAAGATCCTCTTTTTTAACAAATAAATTCAAACATGCTTGGTACTGTTCCTACACTCACCTGCTCACCACCTGGATGTCAGTACTCAGGAGACAGTGTTTGCGGGAGGGAAATCAGGCTTCTTCTCAGGCTGACATCTGAGAAGACGGGATGATGTTTCTTCAGGGTCTCACCTTGAGCACTCACTGATACAAAGAACTTTTATAGAAGGGTAGGATGGGCATAGAATAGAGATCAGGCAAGTAGCATGCTAAGTAATTTTGTCATACAGGATGAGGTCTTGCCCTCCAGGACTTGTGGCTCCATTTCTTCCCTTTCTCTAATTATTGCTCTTGACCTGCCGGGGCTAATTAAAAGCATATCACCTCTCTCTAAGTTAAAGAGTGGAGCAGGTTGGGATGTAGCTTAGCGGCAGACTGCCTGCACGGTACACATGAAGCTCTGGCTTTAGTCCCTGATGCTGACATAAACAGAAATGGAGTCAGAGCGATGTGCATGTTCCATGTTAGCTTCAGCCCAGAATTAAAGGATGAGGAGGAGGGGCACACATTCTAAAGCTCAGCTGTTCCTGTGGGTTCTACAAATCTGAAGAAAGATGACTTGGCAGTTGACATCTTAATCATTTAGATGTGGCTTCTCTTTAAGATTTAGGATGCCAGACAAAGATGGAGGGAGAAAGACCTTACTTTGCAAATGGCAGCTTGCTAAGCATTGGCCAGCTACGTGTTGAACATCCTCAATATTTGCATTTGGGCCTCAGGAGTGAGAGCACAGAGCAGAACTGGTTTGTTTTCTCTTCCTAGCTACTCTTTCTTCCTTTCTGACTCCCTCCTGTCATTACCCTTCCTTGTTGGATTAGTTGCTGATGGTACAAACTGAAAGGTGATCCTTGCCCTCAAAGACCAGGAAGAGGCTCACTAAAGTGATCTCCACAAGATCATCACATTCTAGTATGCGTGTGTCATCCTGGTAGAAGCTCTGCCTAGGCATCAAACTGATCTCAGCTCCATCCTAGGTTCTCAGAATTTAAGAACTCTGCTCAATAAACATTTACTGGGGAGCTCTATTCCACACTGCAGGCACAAAGATAAGAACTTAAGCCCCATCCTTTGCTTTAACCTTGGGGTGAAGTATCCACCAGTGTTATGGGACTCACTGTCCTACTGTTCCGTGGCCATGTGTATACCTTCTCTCGAGTCTTGCCGGTTCTTCCTCATTTGCTTGGCATTGTGTGCTTCCCCCTTAGCCTTCAGGTCCCAGTTCCAAAGCAGTTTGTGAGTGAGGCTTCCTGTCATCTGTCTAATGTGTACCCCAACATGCAGACTTCGTGGGCTCTCTTCACTCTTCCTCACCCTTCTCATTGTCCCTTTATTGTGGAATATCTGTTGCTTTTATATGAAGTGAGTTCTGAGCAGCAGGAACTTAGATGTGTGGTTCCCCCACCCCCATCCTAATCCTCCTGGAGCATAGTCCATATTTTATGATGATTGGCTGTTTGAATCACATGTGTGCGCAGGTATATTTATCTGTACGGAGGCCAGAGGTTAACCTCAAGTGTCATCCCTCAGATGCCATTAACCTTGATTTTTAAAGATGTCTGACAAGCTCCCCATTCAGCTAGCCCGGCTACCCAGCACTGACGGTCTCCACCTCCCCAGTGGTAGGATTACAAAGGATTAGGTGAGCACACCACTACACTGGGCTTTTTACGTGGGTTTTGGGAAATGAAACACACGTCCTTACGGCTGCACAGGGAGCACTTTACCAATCAACTTCCCTAGACCTAGTACCTGTGTCTTTATCTTGTTTCCAGGTCTGTGCACGCGCATCTAACCCTGGCTCTCTATCCCAGACCTCAGGTGCCCACTTGGTCTCCCCCACACGCATGCGCCGTTGGTTGTGAGTGTGATCCCAGCTTCTCTGGCAGGCTTTTGCCGGCTTGCAGCTCTGAACTCGGACTGGTCTTAGCTGTCTGGCTCCTGGCTGTTCCGCAGATGAATTTGTTACAACATGTTCTGCCTGTTCTTCCCGTGACTTAGACCATAGCTGCCTGTCCAGATTCTGGCCTCCAGTGTGTCTCAGGCACGGTCCCATAGCAGCCTGCTCCCGTTGATTAACCTTCTCTGTGTGACAGCCTTACAAGATTGGACAGAAGGCGGACCCCCATGATGCTTTGTGAATTAAAACCCCAGTCAGTGGAAATGAATAAAGTTGGAGGTTCTTACCTTCCACATGCAGAATTCTTGCATTTCCCACTCCAAAGAATTGTCTAGAAAGCAATTGGAGGTACGTTGAAACATTTTAGAATAATTACTGAATCCTGAAATTACTTTCTTAAAAGCAATCTTCAGAGGCGCTCGTGCATAATAATATTTCTGGTCTGAGCACTATTGGTAAAATGTTGCGGTGTTATGAATCACCTTTACTCCAAGCCCCTGACCAATGTCTGTGTTGTTAATTCCTTGCTTAGCTTCTCATTATTATCTTTCTTTCCAGAGCCCACAACATGGCTCAGTGAATAAAGAAGCCTGGCCTTAGCTACATGACCGGAGCTCAGCCTACCGAGGAAGGAGGAAACTGACTCCTGAGTATGCAAATTGCCCTCCATACGGGTGCTATGGCAGGTGTGTGCCCCATAAATAAAATATAACTAAAAATTAGTTTTCCAAGGAAGTCGTAGTGGCTCACACCTGTAAATCCAGCACTTAGAAAGGCGAGGCAGTAGGATTACCAAACAGGTTTGTCTGTGATGCACGGTGAATTCGTGGTTAGCCTTGGGTTCATGTGTAAGCCCTGATTCCAAAGACCTTTTTTTTTTTTCTTTCTTATTTTGGTTTCTTAAGACAAGGGTTCTCTGTGAAGCTCTGGCTATTCCAGAACTCACTCTGTAGACCAGGCTGGCCTCAAGCTCACAGAGATCTGTTAGTCTCTGTCTTCCTAGTGCTGTGTTAAAGGCATGTGCCACCACCACCTGGCTAGAATTTTTTTCTTCTGTATTAAAGTTGAAGATGTTCATACAAAGTAACCTTAGGTTCCTAAGACATGTGTACAGCGTCTCTGTGGGGTGCTATAGAGGTTCTAATGGGAACAATGGGGCAAGACAGCCTAGTGACTAGAGGAAGCAGCACTCTTACTGGAATCCCAGAAACTGCACTACCCTACAAACTTTATCAGTCTGGATGCAAATTTTCGGTTTGAGCACCATCCTCAAGTTGCAAGTGTGGGAGAAAGCAAGAGGGACCGGCTACCAACACTGTTTCCTTAAGTCACACAGAGCCACCATGGTTCTCAGGGCCGCTGCTACAATAGCAGTTCTTAAACTCTGAACCATGAACCCTGGGGGTCCAACGATCCTTTCACAGGGTCGCCTAAGGACACTGGAAAACACAGATATTTACATTATCACTCATAACAGTAGCAAATTACAGTTATGAAGTAGCAATGAAAATAATTTTTTGGTTGGGGGTCACCACACCATGAGGTATTAAAGTTATTAAAAGGTCAAAGCTTTAGGAAGGCTGAGAGCCGCCATTCATTGTACAGGAAGGCTCATGGGATCCATCCAGGCACTCAGTACCTGCAGCCTAGACGAGGCCATCGGTTCTGTCCGCTAACAGAGGGATCCTTCAGCTGAACGGTGGAGATGGAGAGAGACACTGGGCGTTTCTTGGTGGAATGGATCCCCAAAGAAGCCAGAACTCAGGCGTGGTGTCCCAGATACCTTCCTCCCCCATTTCCCCACTATATGCTAAGCAAAGAGGCAGGAGGAGCCCCTTGGTTTTCTGGGATTACATGACATTAAGAGCATGCCTGTAAGGTAGGAGTTACTAAGTTAGGCTTTATTTTTGTTTTGGGGTGCTGGGGATAAGCCTGGGCTCTCATGCATGCTAGGCAAGCACTTTACTACTGAACCGAAGTTGGGCTTTAACATAGGCGATCAGATGAGCTTAGAAGTCCCCCAGGCTTCCTTATTATCTCTAGCACCTGTTCCTTCCTGCTTCCCTATTTTGCGTGCTTTGTCAACACCAGGTCCAGATGTGAGGTGTCCCTGTGGGCCTCCCCGGGTGCATATGCCCTTCCACGCTGAAAGGTTCTTGCCATGGTTGGGCTCGTGAACTTTTGGGGGCAGCCAAAAAGAACCCGCGGGAAAGACAACAGTCTAGACTCCTTCCTCCACCCCTCCGTACTGTGTCCTGAGTCGCAGCTGGGTCACCACCTTGGCCAGGCCAGCTGCTCCAGCCTGCGGGCACCGGGCTCCAGGTCACACCTGATCCCGCTCAGGTCCTGCTTCCGCGCGGGGAAGGCAAGACGTCCAGGTGCTCGCTGGTCTTGGGTGGGTCAGGGGAGCATCCCGCCCCCTCCCCCCCCACCCAGAAGGTTGGCGACTGGGGACAGACAGACAGACAGACAGACACGGACGTGCCGGCCAAGCTGCCGGGTGGGGTGTGGGAGGGGGCGGAGTCGCCGGGGAGGGGCGGTGCCGTGAAGCAGAGCTCAGCCTCCCGCCCCCTTCAGCGCTTGGGTCTTTGGGGTGACACAAAAAGCTCCCGTTCGGTGACCAGCGCCTGGCGGAGGGTGTCCAATCCAGGACGCCGAGGGTGGCG
Source organism: Alexandromys fortis (assembly GCF_014885135.2). Lineage (NCBI taxonomy): Eukaryota > Metazoa > Chordata > Mammalia > Rodentia > Cricetidae > Alexandromys > Alexandromys fortis. Next base: position 3,812,246 of record NW_026068053.1, on the reverse strand, counting down.
GGGCGGATGGAAGGCGCCGCCTGAAGCCAAGGGAAGGACGGGCGGGAGCTGGGCTGCGGGAGGAGACGCCGCCACTCTGCCCGCGCCGCCCCGCAACCCGCGGCGGGAGAAGCAGGCGGCAGGCGGCCCCCAACGCGCGTCTGGCAGAGCGCGGCAGGCAGCGCCGACCCCCGGGATGCTGCCCATGCTCCCCATGCTGCTGCAGCCACAGCCAGCATAGCAGAGTCCGAGCCGGCGGCTGAGAGAGGTCAGTGAGTTTCGGTTTGTTTTCCGGCTCTGTATGCTCCCCAGTCCCGGGTGCAGAGGGGGCGCGCGGGAATGCCTGCTCCAAATGAAAACCGGGAAGGGCAACGGTAGCTTAGAATACATTTGGGGGTACCTCTTGGACTGTGACTGGGGTGGCCTATTTGGGTAAAAAAAAAAGTGCGGAGCTCGAGTGGAGTCTTCCAGGGAGGTGGTCCCGGGAGTTGCGTTTCTCCCGGGCATTGCTCGAGTTGGGAGCGCGATGGGGCCGTGGCAGCTGCCTCTGGTTCCGCTGAGTCCTGGGATGCCCCCTTGGAGCTCTGGTCCCGGGAGCTCGCCTTGTGCGTGAGCTGCGCGCGCCCTTGAGGTGTGAGCGCGCGCGTCCATGCTGTGCCCCCCAGCCTTTCCAAGCCCCGGGTAGTTCCCTGCAATCCTGTCCTGCCTTCCCAGTCCAAGATGTCCTGCTAGAAGTTGACCCCTAGCCATTCTTGGGAAAAGGGAGCCGATAGGAGGGCCAGATTCCAGGGGTCTTTTGTGCGGACCCAGGGGCCTGGGGCGCTTGCTCCTGGAAGGACAGCGGCAGGACAAAGCCAGCTGGACTTGTAGGGAGCTGCTTGGAAAGCTTTGGTCTGGGATCCCGCCTACCGTGGGGGTGTGGTGGGGGAGCGCTGCACAGATTTGGAAACAGTAGGGTAATTGACAAAACAGTGGCAGTGACTTGAAGAGGTGGTGGCCCGGGCAAGGAAAGGATGCTTGCAAATTGCAGCCCGGGTGACTGTGCGCCCGCGTTGCCAGCTGTGTGGGTTAACTAGTGTATTTTGCTAGTCTATCTTTGCCACAAGATTCTCCATCCGTACTCCTATCTTTCTGAGGGATTACTGTTGCTGGTAGCTGGTATACCGCGGGAGAACTTGGGGGCGGGGGAGACTGCAGAGGAGCTGGGAGGTGGTTATTTATTGGGGAGAGCCATGATGCCCCTTCCTTGCCCTGACAGCATTCCACCTTTCAGTCTCCCCCTCCCGGGACACCCACTCCTATCCCAGTGGCCCTGGAGGGTGCTTGGATCTCTGTCTGTGACGCATGTATCTAACCCCTTACTGCATGTGTTTCACTGCAGGCTGAACAAAGCTGGGTCCCAGTCGCGCTTCCTGCTTGTCAGCCTCTTGCTTCCCCAATGCATATGCTTTCCACTTGATGTCATCACACAGACAGGGGTGAAAGGGACGCGCGAAGGATCCAGGTAACCCCGATGATCTGTGTAACTGCCTGGGTGTCTCTGGGTTATTTGGGCCCACAGTGCTGGCCCAGGACTGCTTGGGTGGTTTCTGCTTCCACAGCATTCGCATTTGTGAAGGAGTGGGGGCTGCCCAACCAGGCAAACAAAACCTGCCCTAGCTAAGGAACTTCATTTGAATGTCTTGTTCCAACAACAAATCGCAAATGACTTCATCCTTTCCTTTTGGAGAGGCCACTGGGGGCAGCTTACATTGGAGTGTATTAGTTCCAGTGGATGGTGGGAATTTTGATGCCTGAATGTGGACTTGGATGTAAGGCAGTCTTTTTCTACAGTAGGGACGTCATCTAATGATACTGTAGGAAGACTGATAATTGTGAAGCCGATGAGAAATCTGACCAGTGCTCAGATAGGGCACTGGCTGAGCGCAGTGGCCACCTTAGGAGATAGTACTATTTCTCTCCCATCTTTTATTGTAATAGTATTTGCCATGTCATGAGCAGGGTGGACTGGCACCAAGTTACTGGAAGGGTTGTTGGGAAGGAGCAGAAAGCCTGGAGAAGACAAAGCGTCAGTTAAGTTTCCACTTGTATAGATACAAACCATTGGACTCTCCTGCATTTTATCTTTAGGCCTGTTCTTCTCTTTTCAAGGACAGGTCTATTGTGATCAGCCTCACCAGATCAGAGATTAATTTGACAGAGTGCATGGAAACCTCACCTTCAGATGGACCAGGACACACACCTCTGCATTGGCATAGAGGGCTGGACTCGGGGCTTCCTTTCCTAGGAAGTCAGATTGCAAAAGGCCACAGGTTCCTGGGATCTTTTGCCCCATGGCATCATCAAGGACTACAGTGGATGGTCTTTACAGTTTTCCCCAATTCCCTTTCAAAATAAAGTGTAAGAAACTTGAGACTCTTGTCATTCAGGTCTAGAGTAGTTTTGCTTTGAAAGGTGACTTTAAAATAAGGAGCGACACCCATGCTAATCCTATGGAAAGCTTGGAAAATAATTAGCAGTGGAGCAGTCATGTGGCTCTTGCTAAAACAAAGACTTTGGGGAGACAAGATTCCTATAATGGTGCTAGGATGGAGGTATTCTGACAAGTGATTTTTTTCTGTCAGCAGTAATTCAGGGTGTGTCCTGGGCTGCTGCAAGAAAAAAAATCACGTGATGGAATAACAGAGAATGTAATAATGCAATAGAACCAAGGGTGTGGCTTTTTTAATAGAAAAAAAAACTCACCTACAATTTTCCATCTAAGAAACAGTTGCCTGCACATGTAATTGCATGTCCAAGAACAAAGATAGCCACAGTGTAGTATTAGGTTTTATTGTGATTTTTAATCATGTGCTGTGATAACTCATAATGAAATGTTGCATTTCATTGCCCCCCCCCCCATGAGGAGTCTTTTTCCCCTGGGGGTTTAGCTTTAGGTTGGCATGGCTGACTTTTGGTTCCAAAGCTTTTCTTGGTTCTCACTAACTCATTCAGCAACTGTTCTTGGGCACTTAATAGATACAGGTCTGTGAGAGGTGCCCAGGGATGAGTGATGGGTAGAGACACAGTCGTGAATCACCCTCAGAGAGCTTGTAGGCAGAAAGAGAAATGTAAGGGACTGAGATAAGGGAAGAGCCTCCTCGGAGGCTCATGTGGCCTCTGCTTGGTTATCTTTGTCTCTAGGGTGCTCTCTACTCCCTAAGTGCCTGGGCTGGGTCAGAAGTAGACTTTTCTTTATGAACTTTGAACTCTTCAGTTGGGTTCTCCATGGCTGCTGAGGCTCAATCAATGTTGGGAGGTCATTCTGTTTTCATTTCCTCTTGACCACTGTTCCTACACCTTCTTCTCAAGGTGCTTCTCACACCGTGCTGTGCGTCAAGTTTGAACCAAAGCTTACATTTCTGTGTTACCCTATTTAGAAGACAGATGGGACAGGTAGACTTTTGTGGGCTCCTTTCCAGTCCTTTCCAGCAGCGATGTGTTACAGATTTTGCTGTAGTAAGGAGCGCTCCACATGTCCCTGCCTGGCAGCTTCTTTCCTGGGCTTACTGAGTAGAAAGGCCAGGCTCTTTGTAGTCACTCAGACCCTAAACTGATAGAGGCCTGATGGAGCTTGATCCTAAGTGATCACTGCACTCAAGAGAGTGGCTCAGGTGTCAACCAATCCCGTAATGCTGCCCAGAAGCGTGTTGCACTGTTCTGGTCCCGAGCAAGCTCTATTACCTCTTTAGCTACAATTCAGTATTTCTTGCATGTAAGTGGGAAGCACTGGGAACAGCTGTGCTACACTAGTGACTTATGCATTTCTTGTCTCATGGGGCCTGGCTCAAGACTCGGAAGGTATTTGCTGTTCCATGAGCAGTTATTGATTTTAAAAAAAGGTAAATACCTTAAAGAGTCTGGTCCATTGACTGGGGAGATGGCTCAGTGGGTGAAGTGTTTGCTTTGCAAGCCTGAGGACCGGACTTGCATTCCCAGCTCCCAAGTAAATCTGAATGTCGGAGAACACATTTGTAATCCCAGTGTCCCAACAACAAAGGAAGGAGAGACAGGAGACTCTCTGGAGGCTTATATTCCAGCTAGCCTGGTGTTTGCTGCAGAGAATGACAAAGAGACACCTTCTCAAACAAGGTAGACGGTAATGACCAATACCTAGGTCCTCTGACCTACATATGTGTGTTGTGGACACGCACATACTTGCACACATGCAAACAAAGGAACGTGAATTCATATCACACATGCACATACACATTATATACACACATGTACACATACATTAAAAACTAAGATCTTCTCCAACCTGTTATTTACTAAAGTGTTAGTATATTTACTTTTATGATTATTTCCTAATTATCAAAAAATAGAGAATTTTTCTTTATGACTGTCTGGGGTGCGGTTTGCTCTGCAGCAATAGGCTAGTAGTTATTTCCAAGGCCAATGCTAGCAGGTTTCATGCCCAGCATTATGTAACGCGGAAATGTCTTTTGCAGACTTTTTCTCCCTTACCATCTGCTTCTTGTCTAAGACTTTCTGATTTTGTTTGGAACATCCCAGGATAGAAAGGAATGGCAGGTGGGCCTAGAGTCACCCAGAAGGTGACCTGCTGTAGCTAAGACCTTAGGAAAACAGATGAGAACAGGTAGGGATGGGCTTAAAACAACTCCTGTAATTTTGATGCTTAGAAAAAGCAATTTGGCCAGGAGGCTTTTCCAGGTCAGTGGACTCACAGGACACCAGAGGGTTCTAGGGTATTCATTCAAGCTGGCTATGAGGGTGGTGCATTTTAAATCCTGCCTTGCCTTACTCCCCATACAAAGAACTGGGTGCTGTGGACCACACCTTGCAAAGGGTGTGGACAACCCTGGCTGCTTTCAGAGAGACAGTTACTTTGGGATGAGCTGGCCACTTAAACATCATTGCCCACTTTGAGATGATTCCTGGAACCCTATGTGCATAGATTAGAATCTTTAAGATTTGATATGTACTTTAAAGTTGGGCAGAGAATTTAATGAAATAGTACTGCTTTTGTCACCTTGAAGTAATTTTCAAAGATACATAGAAGTGACATAGTAAACTGAGTTAATCTTTAATCTCTGAAATGGCAGTGCTTTAGCCTAGTGATGCAGAGGCCACCCTTCCAGCCCAGATTCATCTGAGTGCAATGCTGGGAGGAGGAGCGGAGAGGGAGTTATCCAGGAGGCAGCTCCAGGGTTAGGCCAAGGGTGAACATAGTATGAGCAAGAAAGAGAAGAGAGCCCCTTGAGACTCACCTTGAAGGACATTTAACCAACTTTAAAATGTATTTCTATATTCTATGTGACCTCTTTAATGCTCTTATGAAGTTGGTTATGCTGGTGGAGGACACTTGTGGCAAAAATGAGTGCTCCCTGCCACTTACCGTCACAAAGCCCCAGTAGTCAGAAAGGTGGGGTGGGGGGAAGAAGGCATGGTTCTGCTTCTTTCAGGGCCTCTGTTGTGCTGTGGGTCCCAGGAGTCAGTGCCCATGATTTACATATATTTCAGGGTTTTCCTGGGATGGAGCTTATGTTCCTATTTTTCCTTTTGTTTTCTCTGGTTTGATCCCTGAATTCCTTTCCAGTCTTCATTTCTGCTTATGTGTGTGTACATGTAGAAGTCAGAAGACATCTTGGTGTTGTTCTAACTCAGACACCACCCACTTGGTTTTTCAGATGGGGTCTCTTACTGGCTTAGGGTTCTCTGAGTAAGGCTGGGATGGGTGACCAGCAAGCCCAAGGTACCTTCTTGCCTCTGCCTCCCTGATCTTGGTTGGCATTACAGGCATGTACCACCAATAGCTTTTCCAAAACTTAATTGCACTTTTCTTGGTTCTGGTGCATTGTGTGGCCTCAGTGTCCTTCCTCTTCCCTCTTCTCCCCCTATAGCTAATGACTCACTTCTACTCTCAGCCCAACATTTAACTGGCTCATTTGATCCCTTAGTGAGCCTTCATTATCAAAATTCTGTGGAAAGGTTGTCTCTGCTGTCTCATTTCATTCATTTTCGTTCATTCATATTCATTTGTTCACTTATTCATCATCGTTCATGACAAAGAGCACTGCATTGTTAGTATTGGAGTATCTTTCCGTTTAGTTACGATACCATAGAAACTTATCAAAGCTAACTAACGTTAAGGCAGGAGCTTTAAAGAGATGTCCAAGGATGTCTTTTGCCATTAAGCCTCCTCCCCCCCAGAGCCCTAGTGCATGACACCCTTCAGCCATTGCCCTTCTGGGTCCTGCCCAGCAGTGAAGAGGGTAGCCGAGGAACACTTCCCTCTAGGGGATGGCAGCAACTGCTATCTACATGATCTTTTTCTTCAAAAGCTCCTACAACACGAGACCTGGATGAATCTCACACCACTTGTTGTTTACCACCTTGTTAATGCACAAGGAGTGATCAATAAATACCTTATTGTTGGTGAATCTTTGACATAGGAACTGATTTTGATCTACCACAATGAAGGAACTATAGACACTTTTGTCCTATATTCTCCAAGATTAGAAAGAAGTTTGTTTCTGAACGTTTCCTCTAATTATGCTAATAATGATTAAATATGGAATTAAATTTGAATAGCAGGTTGCCCTTGCCCTTATCATAACACTATGATTGGAGGGTAAAGATTCTTACTGTTGGTCATTCTAGCAAAACTGGTCTTTTGTTTGAGCCTGTTTTTGTCTGTTATTTACAAAATCAATCAGTCAATCAACCAACCAACCATTCAGTCTTCTCCTTGGCGACACAGTGCTAGCTGCACGAGGACTTCCCGTCTCACAGATGCCCATGCAAACGAGTGATGATGGCATCTGATGGACTGAGTGACAAGGCCGACCACCGCGTGTCCTCTCACCGTTATCTTTGTGCACCTGGTTTCTGCTGGTTCTAGAACTGACGTGACCTATCATGAAGGAGAGTGTTATTACCACGGAGAGAAAGCTGGACAGGAATGCATTCACACAAACCATTCTCAGTTTGAAGAATAGAGAATGGAGCTGAGACAGATGTCTCAAAACCAGTCTGTGAAGTGACGTTCTTTGGCAGGTGTGCCAGCCGCAATGTGGTTCCGTTTGGGTTAGTAGTGTGAGATTACTAATGGCTGGAGAGCTAGACAGGGTGGCACTTGCCTTTAATCTCAGCACTTATTTACTTTACTTTATTTTTTATTGAAATAAGATCTCCTAAAATCCACATTGGCCCCAAACTTTATATGTAGCTAAACACAACCTTGAACTCCCATCCATCTCCTTCCTTTCTCAGTGCTGGGATTACAGGTGTGCACCACCTTACTAAATGTATTTATTTACTTTGTGGCTTGGGCATTGAACCAAGCGAGGTAGAGGCGACAGGTTCAGAAGTTCAAGGTCAGCTGAAGTTATTTACTGAAGAGCCTGCAGTACAAGAAACTATGTCAAAGTAATAACCACCAAAATAACAAAAACCACACAATCAGACCAAACCAAACCAACCAACCAAACAAACAAACAAAAAACTAGTTAGGAGCACATTAGAGAACTTTGTATCCTTTGGAGGGCAGGGTCAGCCTTAACTAGACCGAGTGACCCTCTGTCTTCTCCTGCCCTATGACACTGATACTTCAAAACTCCCAAGGCTGGATCCTAAGGGAATGTAACCAGCACTTGAAACATTAATCACCAGTGAATAAGCCACATATTGGATAAACAATTATATTTATTTAAGTGGTAGGTGCTTGTCTTTACCAGGTACTATTCTAACAAAAGTCTCTATTTTGTTACAGTTTAATGTATATACTTAACTCAGTATTTTTGTAAATACAAAGCTAAAGTGAAAGAGAATAAAAGAAATGTGTCTGGTACTATCTCTCAGTTTCTGATTTTTTTGCCATGTGTTTTCATATCCCTGCTCCAGGGGAGTGGTTTGAAGCAGGGAATTTTTAAAGTGTGGCGGCATTGTGTTTGACCTTGAGTAACTAAGGACTGACTGGGCATTGTTTCATTTTAAAAGTGGGAGAGAATCAACCTCCTTGAGCTGTTGTGGGAACAAGACAGACAGACAGGATATTCATAGATTATTAGAGATTACACAGCATGCTCTACATGTGGCAAGCACTAATAAATGCAGCTATTATTCACTTCAATTTTATTCAACATCTGCCACCTATCAGTGAGCAAGCCTGGTCTAACCAGCAGGTAAGCTAGCCTAGGAGATGATTTCCCCTAAATATTTATAAGGCTACAAGAGTTACAGAGGGTTCCCTGTGTACTTTATTGTCATTGAGGACTTAACATTGACATATTGTGGCATCTCTATGACTTTTTTCTCAAGTGGTTTGTAGTTTTAAAGGAACTACTGCTCAGGAGGAAGCTGGAGCCAGCTCGAAGCAGCTAGAGGAAACAAGTCAGAAAGAGAATGAGGAAACCAGAGATGCTGAGCTGACTTAGGACAACAGCTCCTTTCTCCAAGCCCAGTGAAGGACACACCAGAATGATCTTGTTGGAGCATTGTGTCGTACTTGTGTTTGCAGTCCTAACAAGCTGGTCTCTTAGCATCCTCAAGAGGCCAGTTAAAGAGATAAGCAATAGAGGCCGGAGCAAAGGCTCAGCCATTAAAGAGCACTTGCTGCTCTTACAGAGGACCCAGATTTGGTCCCCAGAACCCACATGAGTGCTCACAACCATCTGTAACTCCACTGACTGTAACTCCAATGCCTTCTGATCTCCATGAACACCAGACACATTGCTACATATACATACATGCAGGTGGATACTCATACACATAGAAAACAAATAAATCAGATTTTTGAAAAAAGAGACTAGCAACAGTGAAAAGCAGAGAAAAGAGATTTATTCACTGTGGGTACATAAGGAAGAGGGACAGATAAAGAGGTCCAGTGATCCCAAAGTACATCTTCAGGGTGCTGACATGAGGGTTCAAGAACTTCTGGTGCATTGTTGACCCATTGCTGTCTCAGCTCCAGCTCTCCTGACATGAGATCTGACAGGTTGTAGGCGCTGTGTGGAATCTCTTCCTGGGAGATAAGTTCTTCACCCAGGCTCCTGCTTTTTCCTTACCTTAGTATGAGAATCCTGGAGAAATTTCAATGCCTGGGGCTACTGCTTCCTCAGTCTGATAGCCAAGGGGAGAGGCCAGGGGTTTGTGCAGTATGTCGCTCGTGTTAGAACCTCATTAATCTGACCCTTTCCTGGGCTCAGGGGTCTTGTGCAGGGTGTGCCCAAGGCTGTCTATTGCATAGGAACACCTAGGTCACAAAACTCCATTTTACCGCTGAACAGTCAGAAGAAAACTGGGGCAAATTGCCTTTCTCTATAGAAGTTCTGTTGTGTATTATGGTTATTGTATGCCATCCCAAAGCTGATATTGTGGGCATTTGGCCAGCTCGGGCATGAAGATGGTGAAGGGGAGGATTGACCGAGCAGAGAGAAGGTGGCCTGATGTTGTTAAGGCCCTCACTTAGGAATCTGGAGTGGGTCTTTGCTTGCTGCTACTCTTCTGTTTCTGTTTTTTTAAAAGAAAGATCCTTTAATGAAGACAACAAAGTCAGACAATATAAGAAGTAAATAAAAATATACTAGAAATACAAAGCTAATGAACTATTTCAGAAATTGCCCTTACCAGTGGCTGCTCCTGAGCTAGCCCAGGCTGTTGTCCACAGCTAGGAACACGGTGAGCACTCAGCGAAGACTTGTTGGAAGCAGTGAGTTCTTTAGCAGTCACTTAAAGAGCCACACAAAGAAGGTGTGCGGCCTCTTCTCCCCGAGTCCTGGTCAGGCTGTGGTTGCTGATCACCATCAGTGTTGAGCCAGTTCACACTGAGTTTCTCGTAATTGGAGGGGTTTGATTCTAGATGTCCTTTGCTGTCTTGGTGCAATGGCATCTGCAGTATGCAGTAGGAGTCTGTCTTCGATGTTTCTCTTCTTAGGGAAATCACACAGCCCAACAGACAATCAAACTGCCTTGTCTTTTGTTCGAAGCAGGGATGTTTCTGGAACTTGCCCAATGTTGTAAACATGACAGAGCGTGGGCTTGCCTGGGGATGATGTACACACAAGACCTCATGCTTTCTTCCCAAGGATTCTAGAGAGATTTCACAATGAATCTGCTACAACACCTGGGCGAGGAAGTGAACTAGGCCTGGCTCCATGCTCTAGTATATCTTGGAAAGAAACTGCTAAGACCTTCAATCCCACAGACTCTGTAAGTACTTACCAGCTGTGTTAGATGATAACCCCTGTGTTCCTGTCTCCTCGGGAAGGATAGCAGTGCATCCAAGGCTACTATGCTGTTGTGAGCAGAGTCTGCAGCGGATTGCCAGCAGCTGGTATATTCGGTTAATTTGATGGTTGTTTCTTCTGCTACCCTCATGAATGCAGCATGGAAGGTACCATGGAATTGTTATGATCACTAAGACATCATGTTCACTGTACGTTGAGGAGCGGGATTTCTTCATTCTATGTTACCTCACCTAAGTAGAAGGCGAACAGCTTGCTTGTGCGCTGGGAATCTTGGGTGAGCCGAGTGCATTTAGTGAATAGCTTTCTAAAAGCACAATGCTCAATGCTAGTTTACTTGGTGCTTTCCTTTTCTCTCCAGTCTATTAAAATCAATGTTCATCTACCCTTAGTTTTTTTTTTTTATAACTAAGGTGTTTGATAATTACATCCGAGGTAGTTGTCACACTGTCCTGCAAGATATTTGTTAGTTTGCCATGGAAAACACCTTCACTAAGAAGGAAAAATGCCTGTTAGGTTTCAGATCCTATATCACCTAATGTGTGGAGTCTGCTCTTGGAGTTTCCAAACCTGCTCTTTTCATTGTACCCCATAGATTGAGATTCTGTCACGGCCAGGTCTAGTCTTCAATGGAAGAGAGACACCATGTAGACAGTGTAGAATTCCTTGTAAATTGGGAGGGCAGCCCTAATCAGCTTTGACGTGTAGGCTGATGTAGTCAGTGCCACTTGCCTGGTCTTCTTTGGTTCCATGTTGGGTGGCAGCACGAGGTTCTGTAGTCATTTTCCTGAAGGAAAACATGGCTCAATCTAGAGCCCAATCTTGCAAAAGGGGTGTTTGCCTGCGATCTAGAATCCTCCCACTCTCTCTGTGGAAGCGGTTGTCCACAATCTTATTTGTTTTCCCCAATGATTCTGACTTGTAAAGAAACAAATTTCTTCCTTTTATAAGTTTTCTTTTTTGCTAGGTAACTGATAGTACTCTATATAATCTGTCATACCGAATAGTTAAATATATGTTGTCTCTCCCCAGCTCATCACAGAAGTAGTGAGACAGTGATGGAAGGAGGCAGAGTGGGAATGAAGATATTCATAGAAACACGGTCGTTCCAAAGTTCAGTTTTATTCTCAAAATCAGAAGTCTCTGCTGTTTCTGTGGTGATTTCAGTTTCATTTCCAAGCATCTTGCTCAAGTCTGTTGAAGAAGTTGCTCACTGATAACGTCCACCAAATGACATGGTAGGCTATCAGAGTGTTTTCTTCCCAAACATGTAGAGTTATAAAATTTATTTTACAAACTGAGAGCTGTTTGATAGGTGGGTGTTAGCTCCAGCACACATGTGATAGGTTGCACCCGTCCTGTACTTTTAGCACTTTGGTTTAAACTGCCTGAAGACCTGTTTGTCTGGGAGGCTAGAACCTGGGAACATAAGTGACTTGGCTCAGGGCACATGGCAGGCTTATGCCAGAACAGTTAATGGCCCTGGGTGATGTGGTCACATCTGTTTTCTTTTGTGTGTGTTTATGTGTGGACAGCAGAGGGTGATCTCAGGTATTGCTCTTCAGATGGCATACATCTTTGGTTTTATTTGTTGTGCGTTTTGTTACCAAGTAGAGGAGGCTGGCTTGCTAATAAGACCCAGGGACCCAGCAATCCCTAGGTCCCCAGCACTGAGATTACAAATGCACATCACAATACCGCCTTTTTAATTCAGATATGGGACCTGCCTCATCCCTGATGCCTGCAGCACTGCATCAGCTGATCTGTCCCACAGCTCTGGTCTGTCCTCGTACCCTCACCCAGTGGGAGCCTTACTCAAAATGGGGGTGAGGAGCTGGAAAGGGAAATCACTAAAAGACGCTTCAGTGCCGCATAGTTTACTAGAAGAACCAGAGCCCCACACGAGCCTGTCTTTGGGTGCAAGGTGTATGGCTTGGATGTTCTATTTGCCCTAATCACTCTGCTGTTGGCTCAATAGCCGTCCTTGAAAATGGTGGTGTCAAATTTTTTCGGGAGTCTAGGAGTGGCTTTCCCTATCGCTTGAGCATTCCACTGTGCTGCGCAGCTTCTGAAGCCTGGTGGTGTGGCTGTTTCTACAAGTGTCACTTTTTGAAAGCCAGTGTTTGCTATTCTGTCAGATATTCCATGAGATGCCAGGACCCATACCTTTCCTGAATGCAGTACCAAACCCCACATTTGAACAGAAAAGCATTTTACAGCCCTCTTCTCTTACTATTGCCCCTCATTCCAGGAAGAATGAAGTCTCTCTTTCGACAACTCTGTTCCGTGAGTCATGCCATTTCCTTGTATGCTGAGGGAGAGCCGTAGGATGTGTCCCCCCCCAAGGCCTCTTTCCTCTTCACCCATTTATCGGTCTCCTCCCAACTCCCACAGCCGGAATTACCTCCTTCCACTTGCTCTCCTTAATCTCACTCTCTTTAACTCTGCATGACGCTGTGATCCCCTTCCAATGTGAATTCTCTGACTGTTGGGACCTTGACTTGGTAAGGAGTTCAGCTGGAGGAAGAAGAGACTAGCAAATGACCCATGCGGGACTGCTGGGCTTGATTAGTGGAAAGTGATGGTGAATTCCAATATGGACATACAGATGACTGTGACAGAGACTAGCCCATTGAAATCTCAGCATTTTAACAGTGGGATTGGATGTTTCCTTGTTGTGGAGGTACCTAACTGTGCTGTGGGATGTTTAATAGTGTCCCTGGATTCTATCCACTAGGTGCCATTGTCTAACAGTCTGATAAATCCCTATTTTTCAGGAGATAAAATTACCACCAATTGACAATCTATGTATTAGACCCCAATTGCTTATCATTATGGGATGTATACAGATGCGAGATAAGGCTCAAAGAGGAGTAATTGTTTACAACTCCTCTTGCTCTGACCTCCTGATCAGCTGTTGAGGGTCCAGGGAGGTCTCTGGATGGATGACAGAAAGAAGAAACTTGGGTCCCCAAAGTGGCCATGTGGAGGTGAGCCCGTGATATGCAGCGACTTAGAATGCAAGGTGAAGAAGAGGTGAAGTGTTTTTGCACGAGGCTGCTGAGATTTGGGGACATTTGCTGTAGCTCTCAGTCTACCCTGACTAACCTTTCCTGACACCAGGATGAAGGGAACCAGCTGAAGCGTATGGGCCAGTCTTCCAGGGATGAGGGAACGTAGGGATTCCACCATGGGTCAAAGGCCAGAGTTTCTGTGTGTTTGTTTTGTATAGTATCAGCCTGCTTGCTATAATTCATGTAATTAGTATATTCTGTCTTAAATTAAGATGATAAATGAGTTTGTTATTCCTAACACTGTAATCATTTGGATATGAGAGTACCTGCCTGTGCTTTGAGTAAACAGTGATCAAGCATCAAGTTTACTAGCTGTTTTGATCTTTCCCCGTGTTTCGGAGTCTGTAGTGTAAGACCAAGCTGAAGCATTATGGCAGCGTATGTTTAATGTATCTTAATGTTGACAGTTGTTGATGCTCTGCAGTCACAGCTATTAACCACACCATCAATAAACAAATCACTGTATCATTTGAGCATCTTTGAAGCAGATTCCGGTATTCAAAGTCCTTCTAAATGATGTGGCTTAAAAACCTGGGTGCAGAACTTGCTTATCAGCCTAAACTCAGTGTACAGTGCTAGGTTTTTTTTGTAGCAGTTAGCTGTGCTTGCCTTTATGTCGAATCATTGGCCGAAATATGTAAGTCCAACAGTTTTCTCCGGGGCCCATGTGGATGACAACAATGGATGTATTTATGGACACAATGGCTATTTGTGTACTAGCCTTTTGGTGGCTGAAAGCTTTCTGTCGGTTTGACCCAGGGCCTCATGTGACTGCTCTGTTGACCAGGATTCTGTCCATTCTATGGAGGACCACTCCCGTGATGAATTTCACCTTGTCCGTCACAACCTTTGCCAGGCTACAGAGGACAATCAGACTTGACAGCAAGACAGTGAAGTCTCTTTCTAGTAACAGTAGTGAAGACATATAACTTACAAATACCTATATTTATCTGTGTTTTGTGCATAAGTCGAAACCTCCCGATGGCCCTGCAGGGAGAGGTAGATGGTTGTCAGGAGCACTGAGATGCAGGTGAGCACAGTCAGGTTATGAGAGAAGTTAGACACCTCTCTCATAATCACAAAGGTGGGATTAGAGCACAAACACAGCTCTAGAGTTAGTGGTCCTTGCGGCCATTGCAGAGTGCTGACTCAGCTTTCAATCTGTCCAGCGATTTGTAACTTCATCTCTGGAATGAGCACTTGTGTGTGGCAATGAAAATCTTCTTGGTGTTGTGCCTCCTTGTGTGTGGGTCAGGTAATTTTCCAACTTGGCTAATGCCATTTGCGTCATGTATTTCATAGCATTTCATGCTCCAGTGACGCATCCTCTATGCTCCAGCCAGGTCCTAACTTGGCAAGGTGATGGATTACTTTTATTGAAAGAGGCTACTTTGCAGGAATAAGAATGTTTGTACACAGAATACAAACGCTAGGTCATAATAGATGAAGTAGTAGTACAGTTTTAGGGGGTGGATAACTTTGTGTCAGAGAACCTAGGAAGGATTTGTGGGGGGAAAAAGTAGCATCCAGCATCCTTTGAAGACTAGATAGCATTTGTCAGGCTGTAGGGCAGGCAGGAAAGGCAGTAACAAATAAACAACTGCAGGAGGTAGGAGAGGGTGCATCTTTTCCTCTGGAGAGAAAACAGTGTGCATGGCTGGAGCATGGAGGATGCATGGCTGGAGCATAGAGGACGTGTGTTTGGAACATGGAGGATGTGTGGTTGGATCATGGAGGACGTGTGGTTGGAACATGGAGGACACGTGGCTGGAGCTTGGAGGATGCATGGCTGGAGCATGGAGGATCCGTGGCTGGAGCATGGAGGATGCGTGGCTGGAGCATGGAGGACACGTGGCTTGAGCATGGAGGATGCGTGGCTGGAGCATGGAGGACACGTGGCTGGAGCATAGAGGATGCGTGGCTGGAGCATAGAGGATGCGTCACTGGAGCATAGAGGACATGTGTTTGGAACATGGAGGACTTATGGTTGGAACATGGAGGACGCATGGCTGGAGCATGGAGGATACACGGATGGAGCATGGAGGATGCAGTAGAAATGTGTGAGAAAGGAGGGAGACAGCTGGTGAGAACAGGGACTCCAGTTATTTGTCAAGAACATAGGTTTTGCATCTGGAGAAGGAAGTACGCATGAAGCTGTTTTTAGATGATGAATCCAACAGTACTTAGTATGAATTGAAGCAGAGGACAAAAAAGATGAGGATATCCACGAGGCCCACAGAAGATACGGTGAAGGCCTGAGCCTGGGGGAGGAGAGGAAATGAGTGCCCGGGTCCTCAGAGGAAATTCATGAAGTTTGGGAGATGGCCCAATGGTAAGAAGCAGGTGAATGGATTTTTTTTCCCACCAGAGTTAATAAATGGTGTTGACAAATTCCAGTTAAGGGCCAGACTCGGAGAAATCAGTGTTGACCTTGGAAATGGCATTGCATAGAGGCCAGCAGCACCTGTGGGAGCCAATCTCCAAATGTCCACACGATTCAGGCTAAACCACATTGTCCACAGTGAGAAAGACTCCTGGAAAGTTGTCTTTAGAAGGACACAGTTAAAAAACTGATGGAACAAAGGAAAAAAATGGCTCTTAAAAGAGAATATTTGCATGCTCTGAAATCAATGGTGTTATATTAGCATTGTAGTGTAGATGGATTTATAGTTATTGCTACCAAATTGATATATTTCTCCTGGATTTAAACTACTTAAAATAGTTTTTGGACTTTGTATAAAATTAGTTCCTGTGGTAGCCAGACTAAAGCATAGGGAATCTGGTGAAGGTCCCCTCTCCACACAAACGGCTTAATTCTCCAGTTCCCAGACAATACTGGAGTTGTTGGTTCCTCAGGAATCTTTGGCCCTTTATTCTTCTACCTTATGCAAATCCCGACTCTGCCTTGCTTGCTTCCTTCAGACGCCACCTCTGCTGCCTCCAGCATCCTGCAAGCCTCAGTGCGGCCTGTGCACACCCAGCTGCTGAGCGGGCAGTGACAGATGTGCACTCTTTGAAGGGAGGGCCCGGCTGATATCTACATTTCTGGCTGTAGCTGGTTCTTTTTACTATTAAAAAGCACGAAACTTTGTATTTCTACCTAGTTTCAGATCTCTTTAAGGACTGTAGTAATAGCATGCTTTTTATTTTATTGTTTGTGAAATTTCCCCACACTATTTTGGATATTGTGTCCACCATGGTGCTGGTTGGTTGAGGGCTCTATCATCACGAAACTCTTTTATTTTTATATACACTAATTACAGCTTGCTAGGTGGATACGTAGCCAGAACTGTAAAAGGTTGGTTATTACCACTGGCTTAGCCAAATGTGTTTATTGCTTAGGAGACGTTGACATGTGAGTCTCTCTCTCTCTCTCTCTGTGTGTGTGTGTGTGTGTGTGTGTGTGTGTGTGCATGCGTGTGTGTGTGTGTGTCGTATAGAAGTTGAACCCAGGGTTTAAATAAGATGAATGTGACCTCTGTCATTGAACCTGCTCCCTGAGAACTAACCTTTGTGTGGTCAAACTGTGTGGAACTCTGTGCAAGTTGTAAAAAGAGTCAGCAGTGTTCAGGGGAGACAGATCAGTTGGTGGAGTGTTTTGCTATGCAGGCATGAAAACCTGAGTCGCATCCCTAACATCCGTGCAAAAAGATAGGTGAAGTAGCAGACACTTTTACCCACAGCAAGGGAAGGTGGAGACTGGTGGATCCCTGGGGCTCATGGCCCAGCCAGCCTAGCTGAATCTGTGAGTTTCCAGCCAGGAAAAACTGCGACTCTAAAACAAGGTGGATGGAGTCCTGAGGACTGATACCCGAGGCTGGCCCATAGGTGGATGGAGTCCTGAGGACTGATACCCGAGGCTGGCCCATAGCCTTCCCAGACATGCACATATCCAAGCATGTGTACCTGCATGTGCACTCGTGTGAACGTGTCCGTGCGCGTGCACACACGCTCACACACGCACAGTGCAATTTGCAGTGGTAGTCCCAACCAGGTTTTAAATATGTAAGTTGCAAGTTTTGAATAAAATTTTATGTAATAAGTAACTTTTGTATTTGTACCTTTGAAACTTAAAAATTAACAACTAACAGGTACTAAATCCCAAGGTTTCTAACTATTTTCCACTTGGATTGTCATAGTAATTTAGAAATGGGTTATGCATTTTTAAATGTATATTTAAATGTTTATATAATTTTAAATATTTTCATTAATTCTTTGAGAATACTTTGATCAGTGTTCACCCTTTCCCCAACTCCTTCCACGTCCACCCTCTCCACCTTGCCCTCTACACCAACTGAACTTTGAACTTTCTGCTTTATTTTCTCCGAGTCCAGTTTGTGCTGCCTCTTGGGAGTGGGGCCTGTCCTGGAACACAGTTGACCTATCGGGCCATTAAAGAAAAGTGACTTTAGCTGTCTCCGAAGGTCTTCAGTGCTGGTAGCTCCTCAGCGTGGGGTGGGATTCCGTGCCCACCTCCCCACCTCTCCACTCCCCACACGGGGCTTTTCTCTGGCCTGAGCTTGCACAGATCTTGTGTATCTGCCCCGTTTTGTGCAGAAAGCATCGTTTCCTTACTGCCATCTCCCACTTCTGGCTCTTACACTCTTTCTCCCCCTCCTTGGCGATGACCCCCGAGCCTTCTGAGGGGCGCGTACACCCGAGCCTTCTGAGGGGCACGTACATTCCGTTTAGAGCCGAACACGCGGCAGTCATTTATCTTCTGCACTTTGAGCAGTCAAAGGTCTCTGTGTTAACCTCTGTCTTCTGAGAGGATCAGGCAGAAGGCACAGCAGCTCGGATTGTTCTAGAAAGGGGGAAATGAGGATGGAAGTCTTGCATTCCACCGTTAGAAGCACTGAGAGACTCTCTGCTATTATACTACTGTGATTTTTATGACAGTGGGGCTGGAAAAACGGCTCAGTGGGTAAATTGTTTGCAAGCATGAGGATTTGGGTGTAGAACTCAGAATCCACTTAAAATGTTAGGTGTGATGTCACACACCTGTGATCCCAGCACCTGAGAAGCAGAGGCAAGTGGATCCTGGGGGCTTGTGGGGGCTTGTTAGGCAGGCAGTCAATCTAGTCAGTTACTGAGCTCAAGTTCAGTGAGAAACTTCGTCCTCCCAAAAGATGAGTATAGAGAAAAATAGCCATGCTGATTTCTGGCCTCTATATATGCAGACATATGTGCACACATATCCACACCACACACATGTTCACCTGGAATCTCTAACTCACTCCTGCTTGATCCAGAAAGCCCCATTCCTGTCTCTCCAAACCCCCAACCTCTCAGAGAATCTAGAGCAAAGAAAAGGCGTCAAAAAGCCCAGTTCCACACTTGGTGGCTGTGGCAGCTCCTCCCCTGAAGGCGCCAGTAGCCCAAGACCCCACCTCAAGTGGTCAGCTTTTGACCATACTTGGGCACAGCTCAGCTTGTAGGGGACACATCCTTACCCCCCGCCTACAGGGTATATTAAACTCTCTGTTTTAGTTCAGGTCTGTAACTCTTTCCCGTCCCCATCTCTGAGACTGGAGGACTTGCCTGGGAATAGCTTTGCTCAAATAAATTTGTTCTTTTACTTGTCAGTTCAGCTTGGTTTGACTTACTGTGTTAGTGGTGCAGCCTATTATTGTGTTACAGAAAACTGATTAACACACATGTGCATTCACACATACGCTCAAAGTTTATAGTGTTAGCTATTGGGAAGTGCAGCGAAAACACACTGCTCTAAGAAACAAAGAAAATTCACCAAATTCCTGATGAATTGTTTATTCCCTACAGAGATGCAGTAAAAACGGAATCCTCAGAAGTCTGAGGATTTTTATTCCAGACACTCTTTGATAAAGTAATAATAGAGTTTTAATTAATTATCTTATTGTGGTTATTTTGTTTTTGCACCCGAAATTCATCTGGAAATTATAGTGCAACAAATAGCAGCTAGAGCCACGATGGTAGTAATTACATCAATGGCATACTTGTGGAAGTGGCAAATGGTGAGCTCATTCAGAGGGAAGCCGGCTTCAGTAGAGCAGCAAATGCCGTCTGAACGCAGGGCAAGCCAGAAAGGAAGGAGGCTGGGAAGACGGGTGGAGTTTCAGGAATGTTTGAGAAGTTAACAATCAAATCGGCCAGACTTAACTAAGAGTTCTTTTTTCTCTTTTAATTAGATATGACTGAAGTCATTATTATTGACATTGAGGTTTATCCGAATAGTTTTGGTCTTTGGAAAGTCTCATTGACCAAGGTGGGACTTTAGACATCAGCTTTGCTGCACTTGCAGACGCAGAACCATTTCTGTGATCTTCACAGGAAGGTTTGTTCTCACTGTGAACATGTTACGAAGTCAGGCTATCCATTCTTCCTAAGTGCATTGTTTCCATTTACAATAGTTGAGAAAGCCTGAGACAGGAAGGGCTGGCTTCGCAGGTCAGGTACTCTGCAGCCCTGAGGTGAACTTTGAATTGTTTCTCTGAGAACAAGACATTCTGTTCATGGTTCAGGAATCCAGGCTGACCATCTGAGGACTCAGCATCAAATGCCACCAGCCAAAGCCCCGCCCTGCAGGCTGCTGGGTGGCATCCTGGATTTTGTCATTAAAGTCTCATTCTTTGGGCTGGAGAGATGGCTCAGTTAGTAAAGCAGTTGGCTTATAAGCAAGCACAAAGACTTCATCTTGATCCCCAAAACACAGGTCAAAAGCTGGCATGTGTTGTGGCATGCACTTGTAATCTCAGCATCAAGGAGATAGAGGCAGGGCATCAGTCGGCCTCACTAGTCTTCCAACCTGGCCAAAAACTGCAGGTCCCAGTGCGAGACCCTGCCTCAGGTGGTTAGCACCTGAGGCTGACCTCTGGCCTCCACACAATGCACAGTTTTGTAAACACATGTACACACAATTCTTATTCATTGTGTTGTAGAAAAGATAGCATGTGTTTTGGTCTTGATGGGGATCGAGTGTCTTCTCTGCCTCTTGTCAATCCTTCGGTCCTGGAGAGCTACTCAGTGTTGGTACACCTGGCAGAGCGGGCGGCACGGCGAGGCGAGCTCAGCGGGAGGCTAGCACTGGTAATGTAGGTGCTGGAGAGCTCAGCGGGAGGCTAGCACTGGTAATGTACGTGCGGGTGAGCTCAGCGGGAGGCTAGCACTGGTAATGTAGGTGCTGGAGAGCTCAGCGGGAGGCTAGCACTGGTAATGTACGTGCGGGTGAGCTCAGCGGGAGGCTAGCACTGGTAATGTAGGTGCTGGAGAGCTCAGCGGGAGGCTAGCACTGGTAATGTAGGTGCTGGAGAGCTCAGCGGGAGGCTAGCACTGGTAATGTAGGTGCGGAGCGTTTTCAGGGTACCTGGGTGGTGTGGTTCTTGAACGACAGGCCAGGGTAGGAGGTGGGGCAGGTTTGGGGACGTGAAGATGATTCGGAGTTGGGAAGCTGGTTGGTAGATGGATGAATTGTCTCGTCTCAGTTCTTTCTGTTTTCGGTCTGTGATCTCTGTGCTGAAATAACAGCGCCCCATGTGAAGGGTAACCCTCACTTTCGTGGAATTGGCACAGCTCTACAGATGCCTATACTACCATTGGGTCAGGGGTAAGGATTGTGGCATGAAAAACCAGAGGAGCCTAAGAAGGTCAAAGCTCCGTCTTCAGGTGCCCCCTGCGTGGTCCCCCTGGGCAGTTTTGTCTGGACTACAATCAGCTCCTTTTCATTGGGGTTGAAATGAGGTCTACAAGGTATGGTAGAAAAATAAGACTTGGACTGTTTCTTTGTTGGTTCACTCTAAAAGAGCCACCCCTCCCCTCCATATTTTACACCAGGAGAGGAAAAAGTGGTTTGAAGCAAAACCTAAAATGGGCAGAGTTTAGACCGGGATGGGCTTCACTGAATTAAAGGCATCTGAAGTTTTTTCTTAAGGTAGTGACATTTGGGGAGTGAGGGACCATTTGTTTCCCTCCTGATTTTGCTGGGGTGGCAGAGAACCAGAGCGAGCCTGAGCTTAGACTTTAATGAATAAATAAGGAACTGTGGGCGATGAGACATGAAATGTCTCACGCTGTGTCTGTGTCTATCGACCACGGTAAACTCTACCCTAGGAGGCCACGGGAAACAAAACCCGCTTCCCTTTAGAGTGAGGGCCACCTCACAGCAGAATCTGGCCACCCAAGCTTCCATGCCACACAGCCACGTCATACCTTTGTCACCCTAAGAGCAGAAGATTGGTGACAAATGTGCATGCAGGAAGGTAACATATCTATACTTTCACATGTTCTTTTTCTCAGAGCGTGATGTGTGGAAGACATTGGAATATCTTCCTGGCATCGTAAGGTTTATGGTGGTGAGTTGTGGGCTCACTTAACTCTCCCTCCTGGGATTGAGCTCAGTGAAAGAACGTGAGGTAGAAGCCTTAATCAAAACGCAGTGGAGGGTCTTGAGAGATGGCTCATTGGTCAGAGCACAGGCTTTTCTCACAGAGCCTGGAGCTTGGCTCCTAGCACTCATATGATAACTAACTTATAACTCCAGTTCCAGGAGCTCCAACACCCTCCTATGGTCTCTGCAGGTATTGCACACATGTGGTAAACACTCAGACAAGCAGGCAGGCATGCATGCACACACATGAATATAAATAAAGTTAAAACAAAAAAATATTAGCAGTTTTAGTCCACTTTAATTGTCCTGTTTTCTCTATAGAAGTCTGGCCAAAGATTGTTAACATGTGAACTCTTGCCTTATTTTTATGCCATTGTGCTAAGCTAATGGAGGCATGCAATGGTGCTTAAGGGCTTGTCTGAGCTCCTGGAGGCAATGCTTTCTGATGCCGAGGGAGATGTGTGCATCTGTGGGTGCACAGATGCATGAATAAGATGAATAAGTCTATGCAGCTGCACGTTCTTGGGGATAAGCTTCCAATCCTTCCACTGAAGGTGCGAGCATAAAGGAGAATAATGCAGACTAGTTTATAATTTACTGCAAAGTGGTTATCTTGAGGCACAGGGATGTCAGTGACTTAATTCCACAATTACCGTCTCCTAGGTCTGATCAAGCAAGATGGCATCTCCAAGTCAGGTTTGTTCAGAGGTAGGAGTCATTTTCTTTAAATCTCCCTAAGTGGATCTTTATAGGAGATCAGGAACACTCAGGTTCCTTAAAAGTGTGGCTAGAAGGTGGCCCCTGACCCATTTGGGCTGTCCCCTCCTTGCTGGACTGGAGTCTGTCAGTAGTCACTGAGATGGAAAGATGGCCCAGTGAGGAAACTGCCTTCTGTGCCCACACGAGGACCTGGATTTGAATCCAGTGCTTACCTAAAAGCCTGGGTGTGGTGCATGTGCTTAGACTCCCTGTCCTGGGGAGGAAGAGGCAGGAGGATTGTTTTTTATTGTTTTCATTGAGCTACACATTTTTCTCTGCTCCCCTCCTTTCCTCACCCCTCCTCTTCTACCCTCTTCCCATGGTTCCCATGCTCCCACTTTACTCAGGAGATCTTATCTTTTTCTACTTTCCACATACATTAAATCCACGTATGTCTCTCTTAGGGTCCTCTTTGTTGTCTAGGTTCTCTGGTATTGAAATTTTTGGTTAGTTTTCCTTTGCTTTATGTCTAAAAGTCACTTATGAGTGAGTGCATATGATATTTGTCTTTCTGGGTCTGGGTTACCTCACTCAATAAGATGTTTTCTAGATCCATTTATTTGCCTGCAAATTTCAAGATGTCATTATTTTTTTCTGCTATGTAGTACTCCATTGTGTAAATGTACCACATTTTCCTTATCCATTCTTCAGTAGAGGGGCATTTAGGTTGTTTCCAAGTTCTGTCTATGACAAACAATGCTGCTATGAACATAGTTGAGCACATGCCCTTGTGGTATGATTGAGCATCCTTTGGGTATATACCCAAAAGTGGTATTGCTGGGTCTTGAGGTAGGTAGGTTGTTTCCTAATTTTCTGAGAAATCACCATACTGAGATCGAAAATAGCTGCGCCAGTTTGCATTCCCACCAGCAACGCAGGAGTGTTCCCTTTACCCCACAACCTCTCCAGCATAAGTTGTCATCAGTGTTTTTGATCTTGGCCATTCTTACAGGTGTAAAATGGAATCTCAGAGTTGTTTTGATATGCATTTCCCTGTTGGCTAAGGATGTTGAGCATTTTCTTAAGTGTCTTTCAGCCATTTTACATTCATCTGTTGAGAGTTGTCTGTTTAAATCTGCACTCCTTTTTTATTGGATTATTTGTTCTCTTAATGACCAGTTTCTTTTGAATGATGACTCTGAACTTCATTGCCTCTCCTACTGCATTGCTGGTGCTATCTGGGTTTGTTTGGTGCCGAGTTTTAAGTCAGATTCACGTCTGCAGTTGGCAGTATGGCACCATAGAGTCCAATCTGCTTTAGACGTGGTTCCCTGTGTGACTGACAGTTGCATGGAGAGTGGACATGCACCCTCACCTTAAGTGAAAATGTCCTGATCTCCTTGACGTATACACAGGTCTGTGTGAGTGTATGTGTGTGTATGTGAGTGAGTGTGTGTGTGTGTGTGTGTGTGTGTGTCCATGGAGGGCCGAGGAAGGATCTAGCTTCTGGAGCTAGAGTTACAGTCTTTGTAAGCTGCCTAATGTGGGTGCTAGGGACTGAGCCTGGACCTGCTACAAGAGAATTAGGTGTCCATAACTCCTAAGCCAGCCTATCTCCAGCCTCCTGGATGGCTTTTAAATGACTCTTTGCTCCCTCTTCCCTTCTCTTCATCCCAGGGAGCAGCAATAAAACCCAGTTGAAGATGAATTTGTCACCTGTTCTCTTTGTCATATTGACGCTCCTGAATGCCATTCTGAAAAGTGCCCATTTTCAATATCTAATGGGTGAGGTGGCCTAGAGCTAAAGGCTTGCCCTGAAGCGGCTGCAGTTCAACCTTGGGAGCCCATGCAAATGTGGAGGAATGAATCAATTTCACAGGTTTTCCCTGGCCTCCATACAGCTGCCATGGCACACAAACACAATGATGATGACGATGGTGATGATGATGGTGGTGGTGGTGGTGGTGATGAATGTACGAAATAAATAAGCAATTCTGAACAGGCTTGCTTGCCCAACCCAGCGTTCCTGAAGGTCTAGCCATCTCTCACGTGGCTGTAGTAGTTGAGGCTTTGGTAGTGCTCTTTGGAAGTTTCATAAGTTCCTCTTCGTCTCCCACAGCTACTCACAGGGACTTGTCAGTTTAGGAAATGCTGCTAAATGTTCTTTGTGGTTTTGTTCTTCTTCAAGTGTCTCTGGTTTACCAAGGTGCATTCTTGGTGCTAAGGGATGGACTATGTCAGCCATGCACTGTGAAGGAGACTGTGGGTCAGAGGGAAGATGGTAGAAAAGTCAGAGCTATTGCCTTGGGTACAGTCACTTATGTCAGCAGGACATAGTGAACACTGGATAAAGGGATGGATGAGGCACTGTAGGAGCACAGTAGACAAAGAAGGGGTCTGAGGGATCCTTGAGGAACAGCATGGGCAAACATGTTGGAAACGCCGGAGTAGCGTGAGGTAGAGGAAAGCTGAGGGCCTATTGGCCTCCTCCTGTTGGTGGTGGGTATATAAGAGGTAAAGGTGGCAGGGGTACCCTATGATTTTCTTCTGCCAGCCAGGTTTGTCACATGAATTAGTAATTTAGATAGAACAGCTGGGAACCAATGCTCAGAACTTCATGTTTCGTTTATCCTGGCAGCCATTTCCTTTCCAGTTCTTGAGCTGGAGTTATCACTAATGAGTTAAACATTTCAAAACCCAGAGCAGAACTAATTAATTTTTGAAATAAGTAGACATTTAAATCTGAGAAAGACACCTTACATTTTTTTTCTGGTGGTGTTTAATATTTTCAAGCTGACACGATGTAGAAAATGGTCTTGATTCCCACGATGATTAGGGGTCGTCATGGCACATTTATGCTGGTGACAAGACGTGCTATCTGGTTTCCATCTCCCAGTGTCTCTCACAGAATTCATAAACCTTTGTGATTTGCTGGGCAGTTTATGAGAGAGAGAGAGAGAGAGAGAGAGAGAGAGAGAGAGAGAGAGAGAGAGAGAGAGAGA
>NW_026068053.1:3665548-3786844 GCF_014885135.2 Alexandromys fortis | reverse complement strand
ATGTTGCATGTGCATGTGTGTGTATGTATGCACCCATGCATGTAGAGACCAGGGGTCAACCGCAGGGGTCATTCCTCATGTGCGATGAACCTTGTTTTTTGAGACAGTGTTTCTCACTGGCCTGGGACTCACCAGTAGGTTAAGTCAGCTGGCAGGTGAGTCTCCGAGATCTGGCTTCTCTCCACTTCCCTAGTGCCGGGATTATCTGGGTTTTGGGAACTTAACACATGCTTATTTGTACAAGAAACAGTTTACCAAGGAAACCTGTCTCTCTTGTCTCCAAGAGGAGCCTGATGAGAAGCCTAGCCTTTGTTTTGGTTCCTTACACTCAGCTTCTGAGATTTGGAACGCGTTACAGTATAGGGCTAGAAAGAGCCCTTTACACTCCTCTCCACAACGCCTGAGCTTCTGTCAATGAGGTCACCTTTGGTGAACTCTCAAGTGCCTTAGGATGGTGAGGGATCATCAAAGTGACCACCATGGGAGAAAAGGAGGGACTGAAAATTGGATCAATCGCCAATGGCCAACTGTTACTTCAACCGCCCCATATAAAGGAACTTCCATGGACATCACAGTTGGCCTGACTAAAGAGTTTGAAGTTGGTGGGTGTGTTGCAAGTACTGTGAGGGTGCTGCCCAGAGGGACTAAGGTGCCATGTGCCACTCCCTGCATGCCTTGCCCGGTATGTCTTCTCTGTTTGACTGGTCTGCATTGATCCTTTAGGACACAGTAGTAAGAAGACCTTTTTGAGCTCTGTGGGCCATGGTCTAGAAAATTATTGAAGTTGAGAAGAGAGTTATAGGAACCTCCAGGCAGATGTGTGGGAGGCCTGTAACCCTTGTCCACATCTGCAGTGGGGACAGCCTGCAGGCCTGACGCTGCTCTTCACCTGCATGCTGTGGTAATGTCAGGTGGTTAGCATCCCGGCTGTCCTGACCAGCAGACACCCAGTCAGTTTCCAGGAAGCTGGGGAATTGGTGTGACCAGGTGTAACACGGGGTTGGAACTATCCACTGGCACCTGTGTCCTTCAGGGATACAGAGCTGAAGACAATGGCTGCTTCTCCCACAGAATCCATCAGTAGCTACAGTTCAGCAGAGAGGGGGAGGGTCAACGGCTCCTCCTCACTCCATGGTTGATTGTTGATAGACCCAGTTTATTGTCAGCCTATTGTGGGGACATAGCTGTGTGAGGGCATGACAGTATTTCATTGCCTTTCTCTTTGTCTTCTGGCTCTTACGTTTTTTCCTCTCCTCTTCCACCGTAACTCCCGAGCCTTAGAGGGTAGGGTGTACAAGTCCTGCTCAGGGCTGAGCTCTCAGCTGTCTTTCGGGTCACTGCAGTTGTTGGCATTCATTTTGAAGGAAGCTTCTCTGGCTGAACCCTTTCTTACGGCCATCCTCTCCAGCTTCACCCGTGCAGTCCTTTCTGTCCCTGGACACCTGTGGGCCCTGACAATATTTTTCTTTGCCATTTGGTGCTGTTTCCAAATCAGGATGTTTGTGTGGCTCTTCAGTTACATTAATGCACAAGAGATCTATGAGCCACATGCCGTAAATGAGTGACAACTGAGGCTCTCAAGTACTAGAAGATCAAAGTTGAAGTCGTGCCCCTTTCAAGCCTATGGAGAAGAATCCCTCCTTGGTCTGTAGTTTCCCACAGTGTTAGCAATCCTTACTGTTCTCCAGCCTGGAGATACTCCACTGCTGACTGTGTCATGTGACCAACTCTCAATTATGCCCTTTCTATTGATAAGAACATCCTTCGAGCTGGATGAAGAAGAATTAATCCTACTTTACAAGACTTCATTTTAATTAAATATACCTTTAGCAACCGTATTTCCAAATGAGCCCACATTCTGAGCTATCAGGGACTGTAGAGTTTCAGTCTCTCTTTTGAGGGACACGACCTCTTCCCATGGTTTGAGATCCATTCACACTTCAATTCATCTCAAGACAGCATATGGCTGCTCAGATGGCGTGCAGCCTCGGCTCTCCCAGAACTCTGAGCTGAGCCGGTAGTTGTTTATAATGACTATGCCATGGTATCCTGGGAATGGGGTGTGCTAAAATCCCGAAGCACTTTGAGGTGACTCGGAGTTTGAGTTTATTCAACTCTTCTCTTATGCTCCATTGCTGATTTCACTTAAGCCAGCTGAGCCTGCAACCAAGAAGCTCAGATGGGACCAGTGGGGAGTACTGAAGCCCTTCCTCTTTTATTTGAAACAATTGGTTTTATCAGAAGCACTGAGGTGGGAATTTGAGCAGATGCATCCTCCGTCCCATTCTGCGAGGTAGAGCAAGCACATGTCTGCTACTGAACGGAGCCTGTGCCTGGTAGGCGCCTGAGGGAGGCACTCACACTTGTCTGTAATGTGGGACTGTGCTGTGAGACTCTTCAGAGGGCCCCTGTGGGCTAGAAAATGCCTCTTCTGCTCTCCTGAAGTCAGTGGCTGACTTCACCCTGGGCATAAAAAACCCGGAGTTTCCTGAGGTGGGATTCACACGGCATGGACAAGCCAGGAGACCCCAGCATCCATCCCCACTTTCTTTTAGTCTTGCCAAATAAACTTCTTAGTAAAATGGGTCCCAGTTCTCTCATCTCTGTGAAAACAGGGGAATTTTGCCGAGTCATGGTGTTTGCAAGGCATTCCGTAGGGTATTGTACGTGAGCCTATGGCTGCTCGCCTGGAAACAGCAGAGGTGATCATGAGGACAGCCACTCTAACTTCATCTCTAGGGCATGAGAAAGCTAGGCTGGGGCTGAGGGACTAATTAAGATCAAGTCTCCAGTCCAGAGGTCCACTGAGGTCTTGACTCTTGGGCCAGCTAGACCTAGGGAGGAGTCCTGAAGGCTTGTCCTACTAGACACTAGCCTACAGGAGAGGGCGAATGTGAGCAAGCTTCAGAGTTGTGAGTTGCTGTTAGGAGTCTAGGGGGTGACATGGGAGGCTTTCCAAAGGAGGCTGTGACTCAGGACAGAGCCCACACCTCAGTATGCATGGGTACAAAGGGACAGGTCTGGCTGACTTGGAGGCAGAGGCGCTGACAAAACGCTAGTCAGCTTCAGATGCAGACAGCGAAGGTGCCAGCGATGGCCTCCTGTGTCCAGGAGACATGGGCAGGAGGTCACAGCTTCTCCTCCCAATTGGAATCTCAGAGAGTGTCCTAGAGCTGCACAGAAACCTCTGCCAGTGTGGGGACTACTTTTAGAAGTGGTCTTTCTAATCCCCTGGGAGGGTTAGCTGGCTTGGTGCATTTTAAGAAACTTAGCAATGGCACAGACTCCATATCAAGCTGACTTGAGCCACTTCCTCAACATGGTGTGTGGTCTCTGCTGCTGTTGTAATGTCCACTGATTCAACATCAGAGGGCACATGAGTGTCTTGGGAAACACTTTTTAGGCTGAAGTTTAGAGGCTTGCCTGACAACCACTTCAAGTAACTACTGATGAAGAAGGGTTTTCAACAGTCTGGTGCCCGAAAGCAGAGCCACAGAGCCAAGCTCCTGCTTTCGGTGGTTGACCGAACTTGGGGGGGGGGGCATTCTTTACTGCTTTTTCACCCTTAGTGACCCTAACAAGACCATGAAGCAGAAGGATTGGCCGTTTAGAGGGGTGACCAGAGTTCAGAGGAAGCCCTCAGCAACACTGGGCTGCGGGGCACTTGCCATCCCATTGCTATTACATTGAACATGCCTTTTTTTTTGTATGTGTGGCTATTGAAAATTTGCTTTTGTTTTTGTCCCCCCAGGATTCAAACCAGATTGTTCAGAGGCCCCAAGAGCTTAGAAGAATATGACAATGGTTAATATAAAAATTATTTTTAGTTTCACCATGAAAATGAAGTCACGTGGATACAGTGGGCCAGGTTCTTGAGGAGGAGGCGTTGAAAGCCACCCCCCCATTAGATGAGGTGACCTTGGATGTGTCATTTCATGGCCATTCCTCTTGGTTCCAGCTTCATTATGTGACTGTGATAAAACACCCTGAACAAAAGAGCTTCAGGGATAAAGAGCCTATTTTCGCTCATAATTCCAGGCTATATACTGTCACAAGGAGGAAGGCACGGTAGCGGGGGCATAAAACAACTGGTCGAATGACACCATAGTCAGGGCAGAGTGCAGAGAAATGTGTGCGCTGGCTTGTCCTCAGCTTGAGTTTTCCACTCGCCGTCCCCAGAGGGCCGTGTCTTCCCACAATAGACATAGCACAGGCTAACCCATTACAGACAATACCTCATTTGAGACTCTCTCCCCAGGTGATGTGGTTTTAGTCTGTACAGCAATGAAAGTTTATAAAACTCTCATAATTGTATTTTTGTTTTATCTTTTGATACAAAGTCTCCTATGCCTCAGGAGGTCCTTGAATTCGCTCTGTCATCAAGAATGACCACCAGGCTGGTATGAAAGGTGAGAGCCACCATGTCTGGCTTGAGGTCTTAGTTTTAAAAGTTGAGAATAAAACAGTGTCTATGTTTGTTCCTCTTATGATGTTGGGGTTGTCGAGATGGGTCTGAAAGCTGGGGTGTGATGTAACCACGGTGTAGCAGTTGTCTGCACATGAGGGCAGAGGCTGAGGCTCTCTCTCTCTGCTCCCCATATCTGCTTTTGTTCACCCAGGGCGCTGACTGAAGAATGCACAATTCCCTTTGTTTCACTACTTAATTAATTGAAAATGTCCTGAGCAACCGCTATGCTGCTAGAAGAGGATTAGGAGGGAAAAGACCGGGCATGAGCGTGTTTGTAAATAAAGCTTAGGTGATGCTGCTGTGATAATTATGGCGATTTGAAGATGGCTTTTATGGCAAGTCCTCAATTTTCCCGTCACTTCCCCTGGGCTCTTCCACTTAAGCAGGCACATTTGCCGCCGGAGCCAGCCAGTCAGTGTCTAAATCCCTGGAGGATTTGGCATCTCCCTAAATTTACTTTGTGTTTTCTGTGGCTAATTCTCTAGGACCTCAAGGTACCAAGGTGAATCTACACTGTGAGGGAGGACGTGAAACCAGGAGGCACAACAGAGGGAACATGTAATAAGGCTAAACACCCCTGTTTCCAGCTGCAAGAGTGGCCGTCTCTTAGCCTTCTTGTCCCTATAGCCAAATACCTGATGGAAGCATGATGTAAGGAGGAGGCTGCTTGTTTACTTCCCGGCTGCTCGGCACCTCAGACCCGAAATAACAACACAGAAACTGTATTAATTAAATCGCTGCTTGGCCAATTTCTTAAGCATATTGCTAGCTAGCTCTTACATCTAGAATTAACCCGTATAAATTATTTTATATTTTACTATGAGGTTTGTGGCCTACCGGCAAGGTTCCAGTGTCTTTCTCCAGCAGGGCTATGTGGCTTCTCTCTCACTCCTCCTTCTTTCTCCCAGCATTCAGTTTAGTTTTCTCCACCTATCTCTATCCCCTGTGCAGGCCCAAGACAGTTTCTTTATTAACCAATGGTATTCACAGCATACAGAGGGGAATCTCACACCAGAAACAGCTTAAAGGTGGGATAAAGGTGGGAGAAGATTTGTCAGCTCTTGGCTTCAGTTCACGATCCTGTGTCCTGTGTGGCTGGGAAGAGCATCGTGGTGGTGGAGCCTGTGTGGAGAATAGTGAACAGGAAGGGTCCAGCACAAGGTGGGAGCTCATGGGCTGGCATTGTCCAACAACACCTCACCTAAAGCTTCCACAGCTGCCCCAAAGAGCACAGCAGCTGGAGACCAGGCAGTCAGTATTTGAGACCGGGAGCTTTCAGATGCAGAGCACGGCCCTGTCCGCAGAGCAGTGGCCCAGATGTTCCTGCCAGACACTTCCAGGGGGTAAGGGTCTCAGCTGTGACTGTCTGGGATTCATGTCCTCATCCTTTTCTTTTCGGCCTGTTCTTGGTTCTGGGTGCTGGAGGTGACAGGCTTGATGAAGCCTCTCTTGCATACAGGCCCACAGGATTTGTGAATGATTCTTGGGTTCCCAGTATTTCTACTTTTCCAAGCCCTTGATGCTTCGGCAAGTGTGTTTTTCCAGCTTGGATATTTTCTTTAGCATCCAGTGTTTAAGAGTCTTGATCACTGGCCCTGCTCTCGTCATTTCTTCTCACCAACTCAGAATCAAATTTCAGAAATCAGCCAGTGAATCTTGTTAATGAGTCTTTTGGAAGTCTTTAGAAGCAGCTTTTGGGAAAGACCTCAGGAGGCCATTATGCCCACTATGGATGCTAACCCTGTTGCCCACTGAGGTTGATGACTTGTCTGGAGTGACGTACCAAGTTGGTGGCATAGGTGGGATTAGAACCCAGGAACTTTCAGTACCTGAATGTGGGAAATATCCACTGGTGATGTTAAGGCGTGAGGAAAACGGAGCACTTTATCTCGAGTTTAACCAGTGTGGTGGCTGCTTATGCTTCCCTCTCTTCTTCCCCTCCCTCCTTCCCTCCCTTCTTCCCTCTTCCTCTCACTCCTTCTCCTCCCCTTCCTTGTCTCTCCTGCCCTGGGAGATAAAGTCTTTCTGTGTAGTCCTGGCTGGTTTGGAGCTCATTGTGTAAGCCAGATTGGCCTGAAACCTGCGCCAGATCCCACTGCCTCTGCCCCATGCATACTAGGATTCCAAGTGCACCACACCGTCCTGCCCCATCACTTTGTTTTAAGGCTGTGATGTTAAATCAGAATTCCAGGTGCTATGGCCTGTGCTGGATTTTGTCAATTTTATACAAATGAGAGTCACCTGGGGATAGGAGATCTCAACTGAGGCGTTGCCTCCATTCCACTGGCCTGTGGGCATGTCTATGGGGCATTTTCTTAATTGATCATCAATGTGGGAGGTCCCAGCCCACTGTGGGCAGTGCCACCCCTGAGCTGGTGGTCCTGGGTAATATAAGAAATCAGGTTGAGCAAGCTACGGAGATCAAGCCAGTAAATAGTGTTTCTCCTTGACTTCTGCCTCTGTTCCTGCCCCCAGACCCCTGCCCTGCCTTCCTCAAGGACAGACTTCCTCAATGATTTGGAGGTGTGAGCTGAAATAAACACCTTTCTCCTCAAATCCCCTTTAGTCTGTATTTTATCATTGCAACAGAGAAACAAATTAACATACTCTTTTGATGGAAAAACTTTACAAAATACAGTAGCTTGCTCTTCTGAGCTAAGGACCGCAGCTGCTTCTCTCAGGTCTCTTTGGGACGTGAGGTGACTCTTACTGCCCCTAAGTCATTCCAGCTTCAGGCTATAATCCTGTAGGGTGGGTTCAGGGGTTTGCATGTTCCAGGGCCACAAGCTACACAGTTCTCTAGGCAGTTCTGCACCCCTCCCCCACATCGGCTCGGTTAACTTACCTCCTCACTTGAAGTCTTCCACGTGACCTTTTGATGCTGTTTCCCTGTCCCCTGCAGTCTGGGGAGGTCATGCAGCTCGCTGCTCTGGTGCCATTGCATTCCGATTCTGGGGAGGTCGTGCAGCTCGCTGCTCTGGTGCCATTGCATTCCGATTCTGGGGAGGTCGTGCAGCTCGCTGCTCTGGTGCCAGTTGCATTCCGATTCTGGGGAGGTCGTGCAGCTCGCTGCTCTGGTGCCAGTTGCATTCCGATTCCCTGCTATGTCCACATCAGACTGAACACAAAGGCTTGCCAGTAAGATTGGCCTGGCTCTGTTTACTCTCTTCCATTGTTAAAGTGTTAATTCAGCAATGGATTCTGACGCATTAGTGGAGAGAGGGGGAGAGAGTAAGAAGGAGAAATGGGGGCAGTAGAGAAACCCCAAGTTAGCAGTAGAGATCTACCCTTTAGGCAGAAACCCTCATTGCCTTCTGGTGGCCCTGGCTGAAATCACCCTTTACTCCAGAAAATGGCTGGCTGGGACTAGCAGGCAACCCCTCACAGGCAGACCCGCAGGCAAAGCTGATCTAGGACACCCCTCACAGGCAGGCCTGCAGGCTAACCTGAACTTGGACACTCCTCACAGGCAGGCCCGCAGGCTAACCTGATCTAGGAAACCCCTCACAGGCACACACAGGGGCCCGCAGGCTAACCTGATCTAGGAAATCTCCCCATTGAGACTTCCTTCCCAGGTCAAACTAATCAGTGCAAGCGGCCTCTGCGGAAGAGAGGAGGTACTGTGTGAGCAGTGGCGAAGCCTGCCTTTAGCAGACTGCATGCACCTCAGCTCCAAAATGCTCTTAACCTTCATCCAAAAAGCTTACACAGCAAACAGACTTCACAAGTGGTTAAGCCAAGTTGCTGGGTGGGGATGGGAGTTTGTCTCAGGTATCAGGTGGGCCTAATGCAGTCACAAGAGTCTTCCTAAGAGGGGCAGTCAGAACTTACACTGGGAGACCCGTTTCATTGCTAGAGGAAGGGGTGAGGGCAGTTTGGAAGGGCCTTTGAGCCTCCGGTGCATAAGCCACTGGAGGCTGAAAATGGAACAGAGGACAAATCTTTCTGAGCCTTGAAGGAAACATCCCTGCCAGCCGTGACCGTGGCTTGTGGGGTGAGTTGCAGGTATTTGACCTCCAGACCAGCAAGATAAGGTGTGGCTCTTACTTCCCATAGCTGTGGGTCTCAATTTTGGGTGCTTGGTAGAGTCACCAGTTACACTTCTAAAGTCCTGATGTCTAGTCTGGGAATCTGGGGAGATCTCCATCCACAAAGTACCTGCTTTGCAAGGCTGAGGGCCTGGTGATATGTACTTGTGATCCCTGTCCAAGGTGCAGGAGCTCACTGCAGCCAGCCTAGTCTAATAGGCAAGTTCTGGGCCAACAAGGCAAACAAAGCAAGGTGGATGACACCTGAAGTATGACAGTCCAGGTTGTCCTGTTGCCTGTACATATATGTATAGCACCTCCCACATATGAGCTTGCGAACACGCACGGGGGCGGGGGGGGGGAAGGAGGGAGAGAGGGAGGGAAGGTGGGAGGGATGAAGAGAGAAAAAGAGAGAGAAGGGGGGAGGGATGGAGGGAGGGAGGGGGAGGGAGAGAGGGAGGGAGGGAGGGAGAGAGAGTCCTGACTTGCAAACTGTAGCCTAGACAATTAACTCAGAACTGCTCAAAGTCATGCGGAAGCAAGCACCACAGCTTGATGGCAGCGATGACCCCTGCAGAGGATCTGCTGAAGGTCACAGACCGGTTTCCTGGGAGGCTGATCAGGACTGGTCTCTGAGCTTAGGGGAAGCCCCATGGAGGATACTGAGTCATCTCCCGGTCAGTTTAGGAGCTGTACTGTCACTCCAGACAACCGTGCCGCTTAGTCACGCAGCACCCCTGAGCCGGGAGCCACCACATTAGTGTCTGCAGACACTGTCACTGCTCAGGCAGACAGAGGAGGCTCTCTTCTCAAATGGGGCTGTCTCTTGAGAATTGGTCAATATTGCTTTTGTATATATGCTTAAGTCTCCAATTGGAAGGAGAGAGAGATAATGGTGGATTTTTTTCCTTTGAAGCCACTGTTTCCAGACGGTTGTCCTCATTGCCTCCTGGTTCCTTGGGTGTTCTGGGCTGTGGTATTCTGTGCTGCTGAGGCCAGCTCTGGACTGCACTTCACCTCGTCACCCTGGCCTTTGATGATAGGTGATACTATGTGTTTTCCACGTGTCTCAGGGAAGATGCTGCAGATAAAACTATATATAAATTGTAAGATGTCAGGCAGATGTTGCTGTTGGATTTTCAGTGGGATTTTTGGGTCATGGCTGGAAAGACAACGGTCTAGAGAATGAGCCCATTATTTTCAGGCACAAGAACAGATGGCTGTGTAAGATTCTGAGATGGGGAATAAATAGGGACACCTGCTCTGGTGTAATGTGACTTCTTATTGGTCATTTAACTATTTGGGTTTACATAGAAACTTCTAGGCTTGATTTTATAAAGGCTACACCAAGTGGATTTGTGTTTTGAGACTGTCTGGTTTATATTGTCTCAGTTTAAAGCTGACCCTGAAGCTCACTGAGGGACTCTGAGGGCTTATTTATCTATAAAACAGGCGGCTAAGATGCCCTCCCTACGCTGTTATAAGGACTAAGAAAGACACTGTGTTTTGTCCCTGCTCCTGTCCCTCTGTCTTGGACTGGGCAGCATAGGAAATTGGCCAGGGCCCATTTGTGTGTGAGTTCTGGGGCCACCTGGTGAGGGGTCACCTGGAGGGTCTTTCTCAGCATGAGCTGAAAGAAGTAGCTTGGGCCAGCTGTAAAATCGCATGCTGCAGTTTTAACCTCCCTGTTTCTAGATACTATTTGCCAGTTCTTGTGTGACTATGTTTCTCATAGAAATGGTACAGAGTAAAATCCTCTTTTCCTGAGATCCCTCAATATAAGTTTCTTATGGTCCAAACAGCTATAGGCAGCTCGGGTTCTACCTTTCAGTAGTTTGAGTTTTATTGGCAATTAGAGCTGGCCACCAGTTTTGTGGAATTATGCCAGCTGTTTGAGTTGTTTTACTGGAGATCTACAGGAGAACCATTTTAAAGATGTGGAGGAATTGTTGAAAGTGTTTAGGGAACTTTGTTCCTCCTCCAGTTCCACTTAAAACCCCAGAAGAAAAAGTGATGGGATGGAATAATGGTAGCACCCGCCAAGTGGCTGCTGTGTGCCAGGCCATGCGCCGCGGGTGGGCTTTGTTCGGGCTTTCTCCCCTCACCACGCAGGAACTGTGTGAGGTGCTGTTTTTATGGCTTTCCGGAAGGAGGCATGAAGGCACAGCAGGACAGGTAACTTGGCCAGTCAATTGTCTTGTAGAGGAAGCCTTGCCACTTCAGTTCCGGCAGCTCTGATTCGTGGGCTTTCATTGCTCTGGAATTACTGAGGTGGCTATAAAATCCACAGTTGGGCAGTAAAAGGAAAGGGCCTCTTCCAGAGACAGGGAGTCCACTAGCTGCTGCTCCTCCATGTCTCCCTGACAGTTTGAACAGAGACGTGAGAGTCTCTTAGCACTAGGGATGCTGAGCTCTGGGAAATGCTGAGAATGGTCCTACATTCATAGAACCTGCCAGGGCTTCATCAAGAAGCAAGGTGCCACTTAAAACTCAGTTAATGAGGGAGACCTGTCTGCCTGAGGGGTACAGTGAGAAGCTACAGTGTAGCACTGCCCACTTCAACTTTTAAAAGTTCTTTCTCCACATTTTTAAAAAAAAGTGCACAGATTTCAGTATGATTCTGGTAATCACCTTTGGCTACTTCAACTCAGGGACTCAGACCCTTCTTAATGTGTCTCCTAAAACGTCCCCAAGAGGGGACCCCAATGTCTTCTAAAACGTACTTCTTATAAAGTATAATAATGGGCCCAGAGGAATTCCTTAAAGAAACGAAATGAAGATTTTTCTATAAAGAAAGCAGACTGTGTAGTATAGAACTCAGCCTTGTTTTTCAATCGAGTTGAGCCAGAAACCATTCAACCTTTCCAAGTTTCAGTATAGTCTGTGTATTTACAGATTCCTTGTTCATACTCTCATCAAAAGAAAAAAAACTGGCTTCATGAATGATTTGCCCAGAATTTACATGGTATTAGGCTCTGTAAGCAGTATGGAAGTGATTTGAGTTAGCAGGAATAAAATGTGGAACAATTATTAATGGTTAGAGAACTTGTAGCAGCCTGGATGCTACTTACCTATCTTCAGACCAGGTATGGATGTGGGTGCTGTGATCACGTGAGGAAAGTGAGCATCCTTGCGTTAAGGCAGCTGTGGAGGTCCAGAGCAGTCCCTGCTGAACACAGTAGAGGCTGCAGCAAAGCCTTTCAGCCTGCACCAGATGCTGCTGCCCCTGTGAGAGGTGCGAGAAAGGTTCGGAGCTCAGGTTGGTTTTGATTTCTTGCAGGAAGTGAAGGATGAGAACTGAGAAGTCGGAGCACACCTGCTCGCCCCACTTCCAGTGCTTTCTCTACCACAGCCCACTCCACATCTAGGCAGGAGCTCTTTGGAAAGAAAGGCCTTCCCCTGAACCTGCTGGTAGGGCTTGTTTTGTCTACTCAACCCTGCTATTAGAAAGCTTTCACTGTTGCTAATCTGGCTGCTATGTTTTGTTCAGGCCACTTCCAGCCAAAGTCTGTGCATTTAAGCAAGGATATTGCTCTCACATCTTCAGTTGACTTCTAGCGGCGTTGGGGAGGGTGACTGCTAGCCAAGGAACACTGACTTATTTTCCCTGGAGCTGTTGGGACTGAAGCGAAGGTTTCACACATATTAAGCATGCAGTCTGACACTGAGCTACAGGCCACTCTGTTTCTTCTCCTTCATTGCGTTTGACATAAAAACCGTGAGCATCTCTCTTAGAATATGTAGTCATCCAGACATTTGGGGGCAATTATTAATGGTTACAAAGACTGTAGAAATAGCAATGCCTCTTGCAAAAACATTGAACGAGCCAGGGAAATGTAAACAGTGTTGTGGATCCCAGACAGACAGAGTTGGCCAGCAGCTCTCCCTGCCCCCTCACAGGACTTATTAATTGCTGGTTGATGGGAGAGGAGCCCAGAGGCAGCCTTATTTTGAGTGTGTGCTGAGCGCAGAGCATAGCTCCACATGCTGGGGTCACAGCAGGAGAAAAGTGCAGAGAGCTGATCATGCAAGGAGATAGGGTGATGTCACACAGGCTGGAACAGGGAGGGGGCATATGTGTTTCTCAATCTTTTTTTTTAATGGCAAACAAAGAAAATGAACAAAAGATACTAGGAGATGTCATTTCATAAAAGTCATGTTACTGTTCTATAGCTGTGAGGAGAAGGCAACTTATAGAAAAAGCATTTAATTGGGGGCTTGCTTATAGTTTCACCGAGTTAGTTCACAGGGAACCTCATGGGGGTGCATGGCGGCAGGCATAGTGCTGGAGAGGTAGCTGAGAGCTCACATCTGATCCACAAGCTGCAGGCAGAGGCAGACTCAGTATGGCAAGGGCTTTTGAAAATACAAAGCCCACTCAGGGTGACACACTTGCCCAAGCAAGGCCACACCTCCTAAGCCTTCCTAAATAGTTTCAATTACTGGGGACCAAGCAGTCAAACACATGGTAGCCATTCTCATTCAAACCCCAACAGGGCTCAAGGAAACCCTTGATAAGACAATGCCTTGGGGCACAGGTCCAGAGGAATTGGAGAGGGGAGGTGTGTCAGCATGTGTCAGAGTCCTGCAGAGTGAATGGAGTGGAGGCTAGCCTGGAGTTGCTGGGCTAGCTAGCAAGGCTGGGGTCGGGAGAGCCCTGGGAGGCATGGGGTGGTTGTCTGTCACAGGAGCTGTGGGAAAGGCTGGTACTGCAGTGTTGGGAGAGGGTCGTGAACTCCCACAGGTGTGACAACAGGACTGCGGTGCCCAATACACGAAGTTTAACAGAGTTCCACGCTGGGCTACTGTCAAAATCCCCAGCCAGAGGGGGGCAGCTCACAAGACAGCCTGGGTCAGTGGAGCAGAGAAGGCTTGTAAGTGGATTTAAGGTCAAACCTGTGGGTGAGCCGAAGATGGGATGAGAGAGACATCTTAGATACGAATGAAGGTTGTTGGGGTTCAGTGGGAGAGTACTTTCTTAGCATATAGGAAGTCCTAGATTTAATTCTTAGGACCAAAAAAAAAATTAAAAATTGAATACTAAAAAAAGTAAAAGTGATGGTGTCAGCTTGAGCCCAGGACCTCTGGTTTGCTAAGTGGGTACACTCAGTACACCCTCAGTACTTGTGTGGGAGATTCAAGTTCAAACCGAAGAATTTCTAAAGGGTCTTGACAGGTCAGACCTCTGAACTGTCTTTGGGCAGCTCAGAACCCCGAGGAGTGCAGTGCCTGTTCTAGCTTTCTTCTCAGGAAGTAAGCCGCAGTCGCCAGTCCTGAGCTTGGTGCTGCTAGCGCAGACGACACCTCATGGTCACATGCAGTGGTGAGGTTGATGACACCGGCGTCTGTGGGGCCAACACTGGGGGAAGAGAATAGGGACACCCTGGTGCTGAGAGGCAGCCTCTGGCAATCCACGACCCCTTCCTCTTCAGAACAGGAAGGGAAGGAATGTCCTCACTGCAGGAGCAGAAGTCCAAAGTCTGGGGAGTGAGCAGCGTGCGGCAGCGAAGGGACTGATGAGAGGCCACATATGTGGCTGCGAGGAAGTGCCCCACTATTTGATAATAATGGCTTTAAACCTTTGATTTTCATTACAAGATGCCATAGCAGACAGTCCCTGTGTGAGAGGGGGTAACTTTTACATCTTAGAGAGAAGGAAAAGAGAGCCAGGTCGCATTGAGAATTAGAAAGTGTATCTCTCACTCGCATTAGGCCACGGTAACAGAATGCCATAGGCTGACTTAGAAAGAACTAGATATAATCCTCACCATTCTGGAAGGCAAACGCCCATGATCGAGGGAAATCTGGTGTCTGATGAGAGCCATTGCACAGAGGGCGACTTCTAGCTGTGTCCCTGCACGATGGCTGGCTTGGGTTGTGACTACCACCTTCATGACCTTGGCTCCTCCTCATCCCTTTATACTGGGGATCAAGCCACAACGTGTGCATTTTGGGGTGCACATTGAAATTGTAGCAATGTGCATTGAATAAGCTTTCAAATGGGTTCAAGGTCAGATTTTTTAAGGGACAGTGATGGCTGCCATTCCGGGAGGCCCCACAAGAGTGGGTTTGCTGGTGTGGTAGAGAGGAGCCTGTAGTCTTATTCTGACGGCAGATTGAGTTTAGCACGGCCCCAGCTGTGTCTTAAGACCCTTGAAATGAAATGACAGTGGAACCTTCAGAACCCGCAGGGGGGCGAAGCACTCTTCAAATATAAGCTAAAAACTTCAACATCTTATTGGAAGGGAGATCTGCTTTGGTTTTGTTTTGTTTCTGTTCA
Source organism: Alexandromys fortis (assembly GCF_014885135.2). Taxonomy (NCBI): domain Eukaryota; kingdom Metazoa; phylum Chordata; class Mammalia; order Rodentia; family Cricetidae; genus Alexandromys; species Alexandromys fortis. The sequence continues at coordinate 3,772,068 of NW_026068053.1, read as the reverse complement.
GAAGTTCCTGGGTGGTAGAGTCAGTGCAGATGGCAGCTGAACAGCAGGTGCTGGTGTCAGCCCCTGAAGAGCTCCGATCTTTGGGATGACTTGATTATTCAGTGAGGTTTTCTCTGAGGTCTGGTGTTTCCCCCTTCACACATCCAAACTGTCACCTCTACTCATGACCATAAAGGGCACGTTAGCCTGCTTCCCTAGCTGTGTGAAAACCTCATAGGGTCTGGTCTTGTGTCCAGGGATGGCCCCGGGAGAAGAAAGGGAGTAAAGTGAAGGAATCAGGCCCTGTTATTTGCTCTGCATAAATTGTTAATCAAGAGATTAAAGAAGCATGATTTTTGCAAGGCTATGTGAATATCTAAAGGTCATCAGAGCCTTTCAAAGCTAGGTTAAATGCACTTTACAAATCCCTTGAGAAATCAAGTTTTATTGCCCTCACAAGAGATAAAGGGTTTAAATCATGTGACCTGGGCATCCATGCTCCTGTTACCTTATTCCTAAGTAGATACGAGAGGACCCATGCCCTGACCTGTCTGTGTGGAATTTTACCTTTGGATGAAAAATGTTCCTGTGAGTTCTCTGTAAGCCAGAGCAAGGCCAAGGAGCAAGCGAGAGACTCGGGAGACTGGGCATGAGTTCCTCCACCAGCCTGGAGTGAGGAAGAACTCCTCCACCAGCCTGGAGTGATGAAAGACTCCCTTTTGTTTTGCTGTAAAGTCACTGTAGGGTTCCTCCTGCCTTGCAATGTATTGAGCTTTGTGCCTTGAATGTATTTTACTTTTTCTTAAGGTGAAATACATATAACATTCTTTCATTTTAGTCTTTTTATTTTATATTCATGTAATTTTTATACATGTGGCATATGCCTGTGTGTATATTGGTATGTGCATATGTTTGTGTGTGTGCATGTGCACTTGCACACATACACGTCCCAGGACATGCCTATGTTTGTGTGTACAGATGTCAGAAGTCAACACTGAATATGTTTTTCTCTCACTCTCCATCTCACATTCTTGAGATGTTCAGTCTCTGAGCCCAATGCCCCGGACGGACTCAGAGAAGTGCTGGGGAGCGCTGCAGGTGTCTGCCTGTGCCTGCCTACCTGGTGCAAAGGTCACGCAAGCATTGCAGCACTCATTGCTGCACTCGGAGCTTTGCAATGCCTTCTGGGGAGCTGAACTCGGGTTCGTGTGCTTAAGCAACACTTCACCAACTCAGACACCTCTCAGCCCCAGCTTTATTTTAAATGTATGGTTCACTGATGTTAAATACTCACCGCCACAATTTCTGGAATTTTCTAGTTTTGTTTTGTAGAATTTAAACTCTGTATCTCTTAATACTAATGCTACCTTTTAAAACACCTCTCGGTTCCTGACAACCATCACTATCTCTCTCACACCCTCTATCCCTTGTGCTTGTGTGTGTATGTATGTGTGTCTATGTGTTTGTACAAGTGTATGTGTGCGTGTGTGCATGTGTATGCATGTGCCTGTATGCCTGTGTGTGTGCCTGTGTGTACACTTGTATGTGTATGTGTGCATTTGTGTGCATGTGTGCATGCGCATGTGTGTGTGTGCCTGTGTGTGTCTATGTTGTGTACAAGTGTATGTGTGCATGTGCGTGCACATGTATGCCGGTGCATGTGTGTCTAAGTGTGTGTACAAGTATATGTATATGTGTACATGTGTGTGCACATGTGTGCCTATGTGTGTACAAGAGTATGCATATGTGTGCACACGTGTGCCTGTGTGTGCAAGTGTGTGTGTATGTGCTTGTGTGTGCATGCCTTGCCTGTGTGTATAAGTATGTGCATGCGTGTGCATGTCTGTGTTCATGTGTGCCTGTGTGTATAAGTATGTGCGTGTGTGTGCATGTATGCCTGTGTTTATAAGTATGTGTGTGTGTGCATGTGTTGCTCAGGAGGGAAACCAGGGCCTTGTACATAGCGGGAGGGCATTGTGCCGTGAAGCCATATCCCTTTGACTGTATGAATTTCCTTGCTTCAGTGGGGTCATATGATCCTTGTGTTTCTGTGGCTGACTTACTCAGTGTAGTGACCTCAAGACACATTGATATTATAACAGGTGGCAGGCTTTTTGTCCTTTTAAGGCTACATAGTAGTTTGTTATATGAACGTATTGTAATTTACCTATCTGTTCATCTGTCTGTGATGCCTGAGTTTTTCTTAATTTATCTATTAGAAATAATCTGCAACATATATCTTTAAGTCTTCAAGGTCTTGTTTTTGTTTTTTCTGGGCATGTGCCCACAGTGGATTTGCTAAATGAAATGGTAATTCTATATTAAGTTTCTTAATAAACTGCAGCATGGTTTCCCAAAGCATCAGTATTGTGGTTCACCACAGGCCTAAGTTACTTCTAGCGAGAGTTGGCTTTTATACAGGGTATATGAGAATTGAAAACAAATTTTTATTTTTGGATTTGTCCAGCAGCCCTGCTTCCTGCAATCCTTTCGGAGCAGGGTGGCTAGTGTGTGCTCAGGCCTTTGCTCCAGATGTGGGGCTCTGGAGGAAACCTGTCCAACCCATGCACTTTCCATGGAGCCTCCAGGCTGTGATGTAAGCCAAGGGAGGGGGGGCAGATGGGCATCTCATGGCTGAACACCTGACCTTCTGCCACAAAGGGAAGCAGAGGCCAGAGAGCACCTCTTGTGGTTCTAGACGCCAGGGAAACAAAACCCTCCTGGAGGTGGCAGAGTGTGACAGCTGCCAGGTTTGTTCAAACAGTGACAGCAGCCTCCTCCAGAAAGGACCCCTGGGAACATGCACGAATGTGCTTCTTTGTCATCTGGTTTGTGGTCACCTGTCAATTAATACAACAGCACAGTGCGTTAGAGGACGAGGTCGCAAAGGGTCTTTCAGGAAATGGTGATACCATGGAATCATTCTGCCTTCATTGTGTTAGCTGGAAAGGGAACAATGGCTTGTTCACAGCAAATTGTTTAGGAGGAAAGAAGTGTCATACATGGTATTGCTGGTCAGAGAATAACAAGTGAGTGTGATAAATACCTGGCAGAAATAAGCACAGCCATTTAAAGATCCCCGAGCTTGGCTTAGCTTGGGGATTTTCCTATTGTGTTCTTTGTACTGGGTTTCTTTTACTTTCCAGGGCTGGGAATTAAACTAAAGCCTCACATATGCTGGGCAAGAGCAGTGGCCTTTAGTTCCTTCCCCTGTTCTCTCTCTCTCTCTCTATCTCTCTCTCTCTCTCTCATGCAGCTTCTACTTCCGTTTTTGTAAAACAAGCTTCACTAGAACATGGTCATGTCCACTTTCTGCTACCTTGGTAGAGTTGAGTAATTGCTACAGACAGACCCACAAAGTCTGAAACATTCCCATCTGTCTTTGGGAAGCTAGTTGACCTGTGTTCCTTGATGTTGCTGTTCAAACTCAGCCCAGAGCAGTCATTGGCCCCTGAAAGCCCAGGGATCACAGTAGGGGGATTCTTCAGTCATGGCAGGAGAGGGGTTCAGCGATCAGCCTCCAGATGATGTGTGCGCAGCTGTGTGCACAAAGGGTGTGTGTGTTTGTTTTCTCTTCCATTCCTTGGAAGAGGGGTCCGTCACCCTCAGCATTTTCTTGTTATGTTTACGACACCCCAAACTTGAGAATCCCTAAGTTAGAGGGACCCTCGTGCACCTAAAAGGTGTCTTCTGAGGGCTTCACTACTCTACAGACTCGGTATGCATGTTTGTTATCTTTAAATGCAGCGTAGATTTGTGAACTGTGTCTTTTTGCAACTATTATTAGTGGACAGGAGACTGCTTCATGGATTGGTTCCTTGGGCCTCGCTAGTGTCGTATCACACAGCAGGCAAGGGATGTTTACTATATGCCTTTCTCTCTTTTGAGAAATGTAAGCCATCCAGAATGTTAGGCCTTTGTGTAACATTTTATACACATGCAATTGAAATCCCCGACAGTATTGTTAAACACCCATCATGCCAGGAACCTGCTTGTCATTTCTAAAGGACAGGAGATCTGGATGGGTCATGTCTGACTTCTACCTGCCCTTCTCTTCCATGGCTTTGCTTATCCAGTGGGTTCGTTTCCTCCCCCATCAGCTCTTGCAGTAGATAAGTGCTTCTGTGTTACCCAGGGTAATAGATACTTCCAAAGATGGCAGCTGGGCAGCACAATAAAGGCAGAAGTCACATAGTGCTGCTAGCAAAGGAGAGAGGGGCTTTGGATGGAATATTCTGGAAACCCACAGAAGAGCTTGTCCCTTTGTTGCATGCATGGCTACCTGACAATCAAAGACGATTGTCACTGTTACCTGTGGAAACTCTCTTGGGTACTACTATTCAAAGAGAACTTTCTCCTGTGGACCAGGTTGGCTCTGTCTGGGTCCTGGGTTCTGGGGACTGAGTTAGGACTCTTTAAGAGAACCCAGGGATTCCTGAAGGCTCCCTATGAGGCCACAAAGTAGAGTTCAGCACACAGCAGCACAACAGAAATGGCCAGTTGGATGAGATCAGGCATGCTCAGAGTGGTCTGGCTGTAGACAAGACGGCACAGTCAGCTTGCAGAGCTGAGCATGAGAATGCAGCAGAGGACGACACTATCTTCCCATCCCTGCTTAGCAGGCACAGCTACGTGGGGCTGTGCAGAAAAGCCACCATGATTGCAGGCTATGCTGAGCCTTGCCCACTTCAGGTCCTTACATGGTGCCTTGTGGGTCTATAACAATATACCACACACTGGGTAACTTATAAACTAAAGTTATTTTTCCTAGTTTCAGAGGCCAAAGGAGTGTGGGAAGATTCAGCATCTGGTGAGGGCTTGTAACCTGCTACACAGTACATTCCTGTGCCATTAGATGGAGAAGGGCAGGGTAGCTACTCTGGGCTGTGTGTGTGCATGCATGCATGTGTGTGATGTGTTGTTCATGTGTGGGCATATGTGCGAGCATGTACATGTGCATGCGTGTGTGTTTTCGCAAGCAGATGCAAATGTTTGTGCAGGCCCACATGTAAGTGCATGTGGAAGCCAGAAGTTAAGTTCAGGCATTGTTCCTCAAGAGCCTTGGATTTTGAGACAGCGTCTTCCATTGGCTGGGGAGCCCCATCTGCCCCTGCTAACTTGGAGTTGGTATTAGGAATGCATGTGGCCACACCCTGCTTTAAAAATATTTTTTATCAACTATTTGACAGTTTCATACAATGTCCTTTCTCTTAGCTCCTCCCATATCCCCCTCATTCCTTCATGTCCTGTTTAAAAAATAAATTGACTGCAAATTGTGCTGTCTCTTCAGGGTGTGAGGCACACCCTGCTTTTTGTGGAGAGTGAACTTTGGTCCTCATGTTCGCATGGCTCACCAACTGAGTTGCCTTCCTGTTTCCTCCCCCTGTAAAGACAGGCCTCAGCCCAGTGTTGCATCTCCTGAGGACATCCTCTGGGAGAGGCTTCAGCTGATGCTGGGAGGACTACAAGCATCCAGAACTGAGTGCCTGCCTAATCTTATAAAGGGCTCGTGGGGCCTGTGCATTTCCTGACTGTGTCCCCCGACAGATCTGGGAGCAGTACACCTGACCACACGGCCAATTAGTCAAGTTTTGGTTTCCAAATTACATTTGTCCTCTTGGAGAAAGGACTGGATCTGGGCCAGGGGAAGAAGTACAGGATAAGCCTGAAATATCTTTGGTGTCACCTAGTAAGGAAGTGCTCAAAGGATAGCCGGCCATGCCCAACGACACAGGAGCCAGCCGTAAGGTGTTTGCCTTGGCCAAGCTTGGCATTGTTGCAGAATCAAAGCATTCAACAGGCAGAGATTAGAACTCGCTGGATAATGTGAAACTCTTGATGCATGACTAGAAGGAAGGAATAAGGGAGAATGTTTTACCTGTATGAAAATGCAAATGGTCAGTGTAAAAGATGGTGGGATTAAAAAAATCATCTGTTAACCACTGTTGTCATCATTAATTCAGTCACGTTATAAAACTGGGGGAATCAGTGAACGAGATGCGTGTGAAGGTATTTACATAGCCCAGGGCCTTACTCCACAAAGCATTTACTAGATGCACTACAACATGATGAGGAAATACCAGAGAGACACGGGTGACAGCTCATTTAACAGAGTCACCCGCTAGGGTGGGATGGGAAACTATGGTAACACCTCCAGGAGCACAGCACCCTCAGAGCCCTCGGGGACACCACTAAAAGAAGTGGTACTCTGAAATAGATGCCATGTTACAAGGTTAGAGAGTGGTGGTAATCTCTCTGGGTCACCTCCTTGATTCTTAATGGTTGCACTGTAGTTACGTAGGACTTGGCCTATGCACAACTGTTTGGACTTCAGTTTTTAGCTTACCACTGATGGTCCCAGGAAGGGGGAAGGGGAGCCTTTATTTTTTGCAACAACGTGAGGTACAGTGGAAAACTGTTATGCTTACGGAAGTGGGAGCTGATGTCAGAAGTGGGAGGAGCGTGAGCTTGAATTGGCACCTGGTGTATTCTGCTGAGAAGGGAGATTCTGGCAGCCACGAGAACACATAGGGGCAGTCAGCTTAGGGTGAAGAAGTGTCAACCTGCAGAAAAGAGAGCAAATGGAAGTCAGGGGAGACTGGGCAAGACCTCAGCAGGTCTGAATGTAGAGGTGGGTCCAGGATTTAAGTGGGCCTCCCAAGCAGACACGTGTTGATGCACATGAGGCTCCCTTTGCTGGGCCCCAGTGCCATATCTGTAAAAGGAATTCCTGTCTGGTCCTACCGGCAAGTGTTAGTGTTGTCTGGGGACAGTCTGGGCCTATATAGAGATGTTCTGGGGTTGGTGGGAGGGTATCAAGGCCCTTGAAAGCATCTTGAAATGTGTTCAACAAGTGTGGTTTATGCCACACCATGGTGTGTTTCATTTACTGTTGGGCTCTTGAGGTTTGTTTGCTTGTTTTTCTCCTACGAGTTGGGCTGATTCAAAGTGTAAGGTGTGAAGTTGTATTCATGTGCCACAGCTCTGTCTGGTTTGGCAGCTGATCTTTAGAGCCATCTGTGACTGCTGCCATGGTCCTTTGAACATGATAGAACAATTGGAAAGCCACAGAATGAGCCTGCAGCTGAATTCCGTGTTCACTTGTGTTTCCTGTGAACTCGGCTCACCTGCGGTCTGAACGGCTGGCATGTGCTTAGATGCTGCAGTTTGTGCTTAGATGCTGCAGTTTGCAGGAATGATGAGCATGCATGTCCTGTCCTGGAGGAAGCCGTGTGGGGTGGAGAGATGTGAATGGGCATGTCTTAGCGGGGCAAGGGATCGTTTAAAGGGGCTGACGTAGGGCTAAGGATGGAGGGAAGGAGTCTCCCCAACTGTGCAGAATGGGAGGCAGCCTTTAAATCAAGAACTATGTGTTTCTTCGAAGAATGGCCCAGAGGTAAGGAGCTGGAGTGTAAGGGTGGCTCGATCCTCAGACACACACAGCAGTGGGAGATGGGGGCCCAGAGGTGCTGAAACTGGGTCCCCAGGGACTTGTGTGCCTCTTGCGAAAGCTGCAGGATACAGTGCACTGGTTCTGAGCCAGGAGATCTGCTAGAGTCTGAAGAATGAAGAGCGAATTAGACACCTTTATGTCTGTGGGTCCCCACACGCCTATAGAAAGGGCCACCGGAGTTTTCTAGAAGTGGAGAGGCTTGCTAATAAACTTTTCATTTTGAAAAAAATATTCAATTCTGAAGAAAAGAAAAGCACAAGACCAAAACCACCTGTGTTAATCTCTGCCACACTTGGGATGTCAGGGTGCTCCAACTGCTCTACCTAGCCACAGCAGCATCACACCAAAACCACTGCTAGCTCAGTAAGAGTCCCAGTCCACAGGTCCTGTCCAGAAATGCCTTACTGCGCTGATAGCTAGCTTAGCCAGTAATGTGCCTGCCACAAAGGCATGGAGGTCTGATTTAGATCTCCAGAACCCACTTAAAGAAGTCAGCTGTGATGGTGCATGCTTGTAATCCCAGTGTGAGGGAGGAAGAGACAGGCAGATTCCTGCAGCTTACTGCCAGCTAGCCTAGTGCATTTAGCAAGTCCAGATACTAGTGACAGACTGTGTCTCAACATGGAAGGTGGGGGCTGGGGAGATGGCTTAGTGTTTAAAGTGCTTGCAGCAGGGGCATGAGGACGAGAATGTGTTGTCAGAAGTCATCTGATTGCTGGTGGGCACGAGCAATCTCCTGTAATGTTGGCCTTGGAAGGTAAAGAGACAGCATCCCCAAGCAAGCTGGCTAGTAAGACAAAATGGGGAGTTCTGGGTCTGATTAAGAAAAAATGCCTCTGTGAATAAGGTAGAAGAACAATTGAGATGATTCTCAATATCAATCACAGGCATCCACATGTGTACATGCACCCACACATGTGTGCTTGCTCACATGTACATGCACTCACACATGTGTATACTCATGTGCACATACACACATGTATGTGCTTGCTCATGTGCACATGCACCCACACATGTGTGCTTGCTCATGTGCACATGTACCTACACATGTGTGCTTGCTCACACGTACATGCACCCACACATATGTGCTTGCTCACACGTACATGCACCCACACATGTGTGCTTGATCACTTGTACATGCACACACACACATATGCTACTTTCTCTTGAAATGGAAACAACAGGGTGGGGAGCTCCTGAGAAACAGTCAAAGTCTCCACATGCACCAATAAGCAAGTGTACCCCTGCAAAAACATCCACACCCACACAATGTGCACACACTAGAACACAAATGTACCCCTGCACAAACATCACACCTTCACAGGAACACTCACCAGAACACAAGTGTACCTCTGCACAAACATACACACCTATACAAGGTGCACACTCACCAGAACACAAGTGTACCCCTGCACAAACATCCACTCCCACACAAGGCGCATGTCTGTGAAGGAGTTTCTTGACTGAGTCTATAGAGATGAAAAGAGTCATCCTGAGTGTAGATGGTACCATCCTATGGGCTGCAGTCCTGGCTAGAGGAAAAGGAAGAATCCAACTGAGTACAGGCATCCATCACTCTCTGATTCCTGATTTACACACTACGTGGCCAGCAGCCTCGGCAGCCAGTGCCATGCCTCCCCACTGTAGTACAGTGTGAGCCGATGCAAACCCCTTCCTTCCTTAAGTTGCTTTGACAGGTACTTAATCATTAGTTAATATGGAGGTTGGCTCAGTGAGTGACAGTTTGTTGGTCTGGGAAGTAGCAGAGTCTGCTACCATTCTCAGAAATCAGGAGCGGGCATCCTTAGCATGTTTGATATTCTCTTCTATGATCATCCCTATGCAGATGGCCATTAGACTTCGAGAGCTGCCAAAATTAGCAGAGGTTACCTGGATCCATGATAGATTTTGGACAGAAAAACCATGCCTCTAGTTGTCTGTGTCTTTTTCTGTGCTTGTTGCACTTGATGCTCGGGGTTAGACGATATTTTCCAAATGTGTGGCCTCGTTGGGCACATTTCCTCATCAGCTAAAGAAGACCAGACGGGCTGTGTGAGCTGCACCATCAGCTTCCAAGGAAATCATGTCTGCGTGTGAGTGAGTTTCCGTGCTCTCACTGACGTTCTGGCAGGTGGAAAGCGCAGGTCAAACATTCGGGTGGTCCTTTGAGGGCAGGGGCTCCTGGAGGGAATGGGTGCAACCTTTGGAGCCCTGGCAACAAGGCAGAGTGCACCACATCACATGCACAGTTCGTTGAGGTTTTGTTCTCTCCCACTTTCTTCACGTGTAGGTTCAATTTGACCCTGTTTTATTTTAAGTTACTCAATAGCTTGAAAGCATTCGGGAATTATTTTCTGAAATACACTTGCTGTCTCAATAAAGCAATTTAATCTGATTCCTGTGACCTACATCAGTAATGGTTTATGAGAAATCTGTTTTTATTTAAATCTGCATTTTTGTTTAACTCCTATTACAGTTGCATCTCTGAGGAGCTGTCAGAGACCACATTACTGTAAGGAGATTGATTGTGTTGGCAAAAGTTGGTGGATTTTAGTAGAAGGCTTTAATCAAAAGCAAAGGGAAGTATGTTGTCATTGCTCTGTGTGCACTTTCACATGCACATGCACCCACACACATGTGTGCCATCCCCAAGAAACAGAAACAACAGGGTGGGCAGGTCCCGAGGAGCAGCATCCAAGGGTCTTGCTTTTCACACTGCTGTGACAAAGTAACCAAAAAACCCACTCAAGGAGAGAGAGGTCGTCTGGTTCACAGTGTGTACATCCACTGCAGCAGGATGGAGGATGGAGAGAGAGGTCGTCTGGTTCACAGTGTGTACATCCACTGCAGCAGGATGGAGGATGGAGAGAGAGGACATCTGGTTCACAGTGTGTACATCCACTGCAGCAGGATGGAGAAGTGGCCGCTCACATTGGGTCCAAACTCAGGAAGCAGAGAGTGATGATCGGGGCTGCTTAGCAGCGGGCCCGCTCATGTTTCTGCTATAGATAGTGTCTTGGCGGTGCTACAAATGTGCCATGATGTTCTAAGTGTCCATGCCATGAGAGCTGACTTACAACATCTTTGTTGGTAAGAAAGCCATATTGTGGTGTACTGAGAAGCTAGGTGTATTGTTACCCAATTGCTATTTGGTTATTGAAAGGATATTTTTGTGTATTGCCAGGCATAAAATGGACTCTAAATAAATAGAAGGTCTTCTAAAATCCCACCAATGCTCTGAACTAACCTGAAATACTCTGAAAGTGAGTTTGAGGCTGAGTATTGTGTCTTAATTTCAAGAAAACGAATTGGATTTTATATGGCCTTTATGTAGAGCTAAAGATAGCTCTAGATAATGAGACACATATATACCACACACAGACTAAATTTAGAATATTGAGGCCAGGGAAATGACTCAGTGAGAAAAGTGATTGCCACCAAGCCTGACAATCTGAGTTTGATTCCTGGGACGCACATGGTGAAATGGAGAACACACACACACACACACACACACACACACACACACACACACACACACTACTCATACATGCATATATATATGCACACAAATACACTTGCAAACACACACAAATACACATACATGCATATACACATACACAAATACACATGCAATTTTTTTTTAAAGACAGGGTTTCTCTGTCTAACAGTCCTGACTGTCCTGGAACTAGCTCTGTAGATCAGGCTGGCATTAAACTCACAGAGATCTACCTGCTTCTACCTCCTGAGTTCTGTGATTAAAGGGGTAAAGGGGTGTGTCAACACTGCTCAGCCCTACACTTGCAAATTTATCACACACACGTACAGAAACATATACTCACATATATGTATATATACACAAATATGTATACATGCTTAAATTTGCATACAAACATACACATATACAAATGTAGAGTGATCGTAGGCTCACATTTAAGTTTTTGCCTCCCAGAATGTTGAGAATTATGCTGCTAAGATCTGAGAATGAGTGAACGTCAGGCATGCATGTGCACACTGCTGTTACCTGACATACGAATGCCAAGTCTGCATCACGTCCCAGGTGGGCAGGCTTCTTTCATGTGTGAACATGAGTCTGTTTACAGTGCTCAAACTAAACACACAGAGGAGTCAAGATACTGGCGTCTAGCTTCTCCTTTTTCCTGCTGCAATCACAGCCCCATACACGCAGACGAGGGAGTTCTACAGCCTGCAATTGTCTCTGATTGGCACAGATGTCTGGTAATCCCCAGGAAGCCTTGCAGGTATATTCTTGCAGGTATCAGCTTCTGTGAGATGGGCAGAAACAGCGTGCTCAAGGCATAATCACTGTAGACTTAAAATATCCATGAAAAGTCTCTTCCTTTATTACTGTTTGTTTTTTCTAAAAGGCTTATTATGAAGTTATGTTTCTTGCCTGTCTAGTAATCCCCTTGATGAACTCTTAATATTACCTAAGGAGAGCAATAGTACAGAGGCCATTTTCCAGTAGTTGCCTAAATCTCACATAGAAATTAAGGTTTCAGTTAGCAGACAGCTTGAAGACTCAGTGCACCGTGTCTGTCTTTGCACATCCCTTGCAAAGCTCTGCTCCCTCTGTTTTCCACCACATTGACCGCCTCTCTGTGGGCACTGTGCACACAGCTCACCTCTCATCCTTGATATGTAATGGCTCCTTTCCTTAAAAACACTCTGTTTCCTCAGAGAGACTCAGATCACCCCTATTCCATTTCTACAGAGCGCTTCCCCATGAAACCCTGTAGCTGCGCTGCTGCAGCAGCCCCTGTCTGGTGGTGTCCGTCTCCCACCTGGGTAGGAGTGAGCAGCAGCCCCTGGCTGGCACCATTGCCCACGCTCCCTGCCTGGTGTCATTGCCCCTCCAGTTTTTTTGTGAGCGAACTGTCAGCAGACTCCTCGAGTACTTAATTTCAGTGCCAATGCCTTTGGGGACTCTGCAGCTCCAGTCGGAGTCTTAACTCGAGCTATGAATCATGAGTGCTGGGGGAGGCAGGGAGACTGCAGCAGTGCTCTCAGTTCAAAGGGAAGGGTGCTCAGGATGCTTTGCGGAGCAGCCGGCTTGGAGAGGCCCGAAAACCACCAGCTTTACACCTTTCCCTTGTTTTCAGTGTTGACACTGAATGTTTTTTGAGTTAGTTTAAAGGAGTTTTAAAATGTGTGTGTGTGTGTGTGTGTGTGTGTGTGTGTGTGTGTGTGTGTGTGTATTAAAAGGGTCTTCACAAGCAACTTGGGCTGGTTTGTTTTGTAACTCAGAGCTTCCCCTACTCGCTTCTCACTGTACTCCCAAAGCCTCTTTTTGTCATGAATCATACATCTAAGAATGTTTGGTGTCTTTGGCCATTTACACAATATTCTTATGCATTAGTCAGGGATTTCCAGAAAGATGAGACCAATACAAGATGACCACAGAAAGGTGATAGGGAACGGGATGATGACTGAGATGGTGTGGTACTCCACCACACTGTACTACTGTGTGGAATTGAGACTAACGAGGCTGTCTCCATCTTCTCAGCTGCCTATGGCTGCCACAGCCATGGAAGGCATTGCAGGCTTTGTGTTCCTATCATGAGCGATTTATCTTTATGTCTCTGTGAAGCACCACTAAATAAAGAATTTCCTTTGATATGCAATTATCATGAATCCGTATCCCTGCCCACGTTATTCAATAGTCTAGATTGTTCTCAGTTAATGTATTTCTTAGTGTTTGGCTATCCGATATGAGGAAAACTGTAGGTGTCAACATGGCTGGATCTAGAAACACCTAGACCTTTGGTAAAGTGGAATGCTGGTTAACCAGGTGTGGTAACTCATTTCTTACACCAATGTCCAGCCTTCAGGAAGCTAAGGCAGACTGGTGATTTTGAGTTCAAGTCCAGCTGAGGTTGCAAAGTGAGACCCTGTCTCCTCACTGCCACCCCAAAGCAGTATGGGTGTCAGAGGGTGAGGAGAGCGATGGGCTGATTAGGTGGGCAAGACTGTTCCCTAGTACAGCCGGGAATCCAGTCATCTGGTAGCCAGGGAGAACAGACACAGACGGTGTGTGGTTCTTGTTCACTTCCCTGCTCCCTTAGAACTAAAGCACGCTTTTTCACTGGCATGGAAATTCCATGGAAAGGCCCAGGCGGCGAGCTTTCTAGCCTTCTGACCCTGGGTCTGACTCCAGCAGTCCCCAGTCCCTGGGCTTTCCACCACTGTCCTCAGCTTTCTGACCTTAGGACTTGGGCTCCGTGCCAATTATGCATCCCCAGCATCTTCATTCTAGAGGTGGCCTGTCAGCGGACTTCTCAGCAGCGTAATCATGTGATCCAGGTCTCTCTTCCCTACATATTGGTGTCCATCCCTAACCAATATGTCAGACTTGCATGTCAGACCAGTGACAGCCGTTGTGAATGTTCTTTGCTCTAATCTGAAGATTTCCTACCTGCGGAACCATTTTGATGTGTTGTACCTGTAAGGCAGTAATGGTGCATCTCTGAGCCTTCTTACTTTCAAAACGGAATGCAAAACTGCTCTGGAAATACTTTGCATCCTGTAACTGCCACTGAGACCACCTGATAAGCTGGCTGGGGACAGATGTCTCCAAATAGAACGGGAGCTAGGCTGGCAGGGATTCAGTTCCTTGGTGCTCTTGTTTTATTAGAGCTATTGGTAAGGGGAAATTTTTTCCTATCCTGTCTTAAGAGCAATGTTAGGGGCCTGTGAATTAAACTGGCAAAAAAGAAGAATACAAGAGAAAAATATTTGTTTAGACATCCAACTTGTGCTAAGCGATGTGTGAGTGAGTAACTGGAAGGGTTGGCTGGGTGAGAAATTATGTACCTGGTTTAATAGAGGAAACAGCACCAGGGAACAATGGGAAAGAAAATGAAGGGAGCTTGGTTCGGAAGGACAAAGGGGTTTCTAAAAGCGTGGATGGGAGATGAGTGTGACAGTGGTGGCTGGGACCTGAGACGCAGCCGAAGGGATTGATAAGTTATTTACCCTTTGCCTCTGTCCTGGGGCAGGAACCGCCCTAAAATGGGAATTCATGGCAGGATCTCTCAGTTTTGTTTCACTTTTAGACAGATGAGGGATGCTCCAAGAAGGCTTCATTTTAATGCTGACCCCCAGGCACACTTGGCTTGAAAGAACCTTGTACGTGACTGGAGGTTCTCTGCCGGTCACTGCAAAACTCACTCTCTATTCCTTGTTCGTGACTGCCTCCCCATCCTGGCATTGCTGGATGTACACTGTACCAGCACTGCATTCCAGATGCTGGAACCTACGAAGAATTTGGGGGATTTTAAAACTTTTGGGTGGCCTGCACATTATAGGGACTATTAAAGTCCGTAACTAGAGAGGTCTTTGGTCTCTGGGAGCTTGAGCTTGCCTTTGGGGCTGAGCCCCACCAACCCATGCATGATTCTTGTCTGTCAAGTCATTGCACCCCAGTCTTCAGCAGTGAGTCAGCCTTGGCCTTGGGGTGTCTTCAATCCCCGACTTCACACTGCCTTAAAGTCTTGCATCTGCGTGGTTTGTGGGCCCAGAGCCTGCCTTGCTTCCCGGGATAATGCTTAACGAGATAAGGAAAACCCCAGTGTCCTCCCCTCCAACTTGCCTGGCTCTTCACAGTGGCTCCTTGAGGTCCAGTGTTCTTCCTGTTCCTGTTTCAGTAGTCTGGCTAGCTCCTTGTATAGTCACTCACATGTACACGACAGTTGAGAAAAGCCTCTTCAGTTTCGTGCCTGCCGGTCCTCTGTCCTGTGCTTCTGGGAGCATGGCTCTTCTCTTCAGGATTCACATACAGGCTGAAGCAGGCAGGACATTTGTTTGCCATAGTGTCCCCAAGTGCCTTGAAGGATGCTTGGCATGGTCCTCAGTGGACATCTGTTTCCTTGTGCGGACTTCCTTGTTACAGGGGTGTGCGAATCCTTGGTAAGGCCGACCTTGTTCTCATCTCACTGACTTTACCCATTTGCCAGACTCATTGGTTACTTGATGGAGTTGATTGTTTTTCATTTGTTCTGGGGCCAGAATCTTCTATCACCCTTCCCGCTGGGACTCCGGGGCTCCCCCGGCAGTCTTTTATAGCTATTCTCCACCATCGGCAACATCTCCTGTTACTAGGATGTATAACAAACAAAGACAGTGTAGAGTGATGGGTAAATATATACCGAACAGGATGGTGGTTGAATGCCACGTGTAACCTTGGCCTCCTGCAGGACCCCATGGTTATGCAGCCTCTTCTTTTCAAGGATGGTTTGAATTACTTGGGGTCACAGGAATGTCTTCCTTGATCCAGGCACTAATCAAATATTAAAAGTTTGTCATAGTTTCTGGACCCCAGCTGGATGCATTCTTGGCCGTGGCCACAGTATCTGACAGAAGCAACTTAAGGGAGGAAGGTTTGTTTTGGCTCCAGATTCACAAGATCTCAGGCCATGCTTATAGGAGGGGCATGATGGAGTTCATAGTGGTGTCCCTTCTGTAACAGCTTCTCAAAACAGACTAGAAAGCAGACAGAAACTTGGAAAAGCCTGCCCCCAGTGACCTGAGAACCAAGCCCGCCTCCTAAAGGCTCCACAGTCCAGCAAACTAGTACTACCAGCTAGGGAACAACACTGTCATTGTGAGCTCCCGGGGCATCCCATAACAACTTCTAATGTAGGCCTCATAAATAGCTTAGATGCCACTTCCCATCTTACATATATATGCATTCTTTGAAGGTCACCAACATAATCTTCCTGAATTATTGCTGGGTATAAAAGACATGGAATGAACAAGCAGTATGGAAGACGGCTATGCTGTTGGATTTCCAGCCATATGCCATATGGTGCTTTTACTACAAGGTAGGGTACCATCTAGTCCAGAGGCAGTTTTCCTAAGGTAGCATGGCATTTTTAAGAGTAGAATTATATCTAAAATAAATTCTATCTTCTGTTTCAAATGGTATTAATTGTTGGGTAGATAGTCAAAATCATTGACCACTGTAACTTGTGTAATGCTGAATTTTGCTCTAGTGGCTAGGTATCTAGTGTACAGTATACTTTGTAGTATGCTGTAATAAACTGTGGCTAGATCCGATGTGTTTTTCTTTTGCTAACTTGACTTTTACAGAATGCAAATCAGGTTGAGTCAAATCACCTCTGGCAGCCATGGCTGCTTGATAGGTTAGGTTTCTTAGTGAGAGGCTCATCATGTACTATTTCAGGGCCCCTAGGCACAGCACGTTCTTGGTTCCATGCCGTATACAGGGAGGCAGGTAACTAGGCTGTGGCCAGGCCAGTAAGTGAGGTGAGTGAGCTTCAGGAGGCGGAGCTTGGCTGGAGGAAGGTCACTGGGGGCAGTAAGCCTCACAGCTGCTGTGTCATTTTCTCTTCCTGTTCAACCACTGGAATTCTACCACACCCTCCCTGCCCCTGTTACCAGCTAATCACCAGCATTCCTCCCCATTTTCTATCATTGTACTCTCTAGACTCTGGGCTTCATCATGTATAGAAACTCAGAATGTTCCAAGGGGGAAATGGTACAAAGATTGGAGCTCATGCCAGTGGAAGCCTCTATTGAACTTTGTCAATATCCAGGACCCACTGCCTCACTCCGTTAAAGCATTGGCCGTGGTTGGACCAAGTAGACTGTTGATACATGAAGGGTCCTTGTCCTGGAAGGATTTCCCCCTGCTGCAAGAAAACAAGAAATCAAGGACATTACCGGGCCATTTCCATTCTGTACACTGATTGGGGCATTGGCTATGATACAGTATAAGTTAGCAGCCTGGCCAGATAAAATGCAATGATAATTATTTTACCCAATCTCATTTCAAATATCTCCCTCAGGCATCATGTAACTAGGCTACCTCAGAGAGATAAGCTTTTTCAGTAGGAAAAAAGAAAAGCAACATAGTGTGGAATTTAATCTTTGAGATTTCTTTCAATGCTACCATTAAATTTAGGTCCTTGTAGAATGCCAATTGTGCTAAGTATAGATTGGGTGGATGTAACTAGTATCACGCTGTGGTTCCACAGAGGCCTCCTGATTTGCCCTGTGGTCAAGGAATGGATAGGAACGTCTAACTGTGAATGGAGTAAGCCGACCTGGGTTGTTTAGTTCGTCACATCCTACTTATGCACAGGTTCATGTGCCTGGACTTATACAAAGCTATCAGAATTGTCAAAGTTCCCTGTTACAGACCTTTGCTATTTCACCTCTCACTAAATTTATTCAAATATATTACCACACCTGTATTTTATAAACATGTACAGATCACATAGTCCCCCCTAAAATCTTATTTTATAAATCTGCCAATAATATAAAATTGTTCCGGATCCCTGATACCAAAGTTTCCTAAAGCTAATGTAATTAATATGCAATGAAGATATTGGTCAATCTGCATAGTGTAGACAAGATACTGTGTGTGTAAGCAGGTACTGTTTTATGAGGTCAGGCTTGAACGGAAGTCTGTCTTGTAAGCTGTAATGTTCTGGAAACACCTTGCCTGGCCACTGCTCCTCATTGTGTGGTCTCTTTTCCTCTTTGATCTCTACTTTATGTTCTTTGAAGAAATAAATTGCAGTGACATTTTAAAAAATTGGTCCAATATATTTTAGCCTATACTTGTTCTTGTGCATTCTACCAAAGTACTCTCGTTCCTTTTAAAATTTAATGAGGATTTTATTTGAGTATCCAATCTTGCTCTCAAAGAAGGCAGTGCCAAACACAGATTCCCAAGGCAATTGCTAGTGTGCATATTTGTATAGCACACTTGACAAGACCTTTGAATATCTCCTCCAGCCCGAGCGGGCAGAGCTCCTGCTCCCTGTCTTGGATGCTGGTTTGCTTCTCTGTTCACGACAAAGGAGGAAGAGTGTGTCACCCTCAGCTTCAGGGCACCGCCTCATGGATTCTCCTCTTTCCACCTAACTCCTCACCGCCATCACTAATTAGAGTCCAGAAAAGAGGCTGTGACACCATACGGGTTGGCTGAGTGCAGAACCGAGCAGGGTATAAGTTAGACACGCCGCTGTCAAAGAGGCTTTCAGGGTTGTAGTATTAAAGAATTGTGCTCCCACTCTGCCTCTGTGGAACTTATTTGGACAGAGTTGGAAATTGAGTGGTATAATCCAATTTTAAGGAAACTTAACACAAATTAAGTGAGCATTTCTCTGAGCATAAATTCATAAATCAAATTGCAGGTTGACTTTATTGAAAAATGATGGTGCTGCAGGCCTTGGAGCAGAACCAGGAAGAATGCTTGCATTTTCTATAGCACGCTGTTCAAAATGGCAGTCCTCTGATAAACAGAAATTCCCTGCTCGTCTGCTCTGAGCAGAGAGGTGAACTCACTTGACCTTCAGCCAGAATGCCACCATCTCTGCTTGACTGATGAGGTCACAGGATAAGAAAAGTTAAGTGGCTTCCCTGGTGTCACAGTCAGAGGTGATAAGAGACAGAGAGGATTTTATCTGAGAGAGCTGGAGAGACCAAGTCTACCATGCTTTGCCCTCATCAGACTGTCCCCTGTTATTACTTAGCACATGATCTAAAGACTATGGAGAACAGGAAACTGACAGCTTTGATATTGGTGCCACAAACATTCGCCTCCAGCTACATTTACAGCAAGGGTAAGGAAAGACTTCTCAGAAAGCTTCAGGATTCTATCATTTTAATATTTTTCTGTGATTTTTTTTCTGCTACCATAGCTCAAAGTATCCAAGCCTTCCCTGTGTGCACATTCACATCCGTGGGTCAGGCTTCGCTTTGATGTCTGTCAGTGAAGTTAACACTAAGAGTAGCTAGGACTGAGATTTGTCAGCACACCTTGGGGAGTTTTGGATTTGCTTTAAGAAAAATACATAAATTATCCTGGGTACAGCATTAGCAGAAGTGTCGCTGGACCCACATCTAGCTGCTCACAAGCTCAGTAAACAAAGATCTGGGAAGGAAAGCAGTCACTTTTATTCTGAGTCAGGCATCTTGAGAAGATGCTGTATCATCAAAGGTGCTGGAAGGGTTTTTTACAGAGAGGGAAAAAAGAGGAAGACAAATCGCAAGAAGGCTAGAAGACCCCAAGGTCTTCCTTGTTAAGGGCACATGTCTCCCTCTTTCTTTTGAGCTTCCATCAACCTGACCTCCTAGGGCTTCTTCCTGTAGTTCCTTAAGCAAACATCACTTTTGCAAAGTCCACTTCACAGTAATTGACGTAATTAAAATTAAAAGTCAACGAGGAGATTAGATAGTGAGGACAGTGTCCTGCTCTGATGTGACTGGAAGCTCACCGTGTTATGGGTTTTACCGACTTATAGAAAGATTATTCAACAGTAAGCATCATAATCATTTAGGCGTGGCTTCTCTTTAGGAGGAGAACCATAGGAAGGGTAAGTAACCTTGCATAGGGCGAAGGGGAGACTATGCCACCTCTTCAGGGTCTTCATTTCTGCATTCGGGATCTTTCATGGCAGCGATGCACCTACTTTCCTCTTTCTAATTTCTACACAAGAACTTTCCTGAGCCCACGGTTCACACTGCTGTGATTATCATTCTGTCCGTCAGTCTGGCATTGACTTTCCCTGTACGGTTTAAATACCTTGCTAGAAGCTGCAGTGGAGTATATCCTAAACAAATGTCATCTCTACTTCTCTTGGTGACACTGTGCTCTTAACAAGGCTTTGTTTTGACATCTTGACTCTTGCAACCTCTTCATTGCAGTAATTGCCCGGCTCTACTCTATGTGAGTGAGATCTCCTATGAAGAAGCCCTGTCTGTAAAAACTGATTGACCAGTTAGGACTGTAGTGGTATGGACAGGGAGGGACACTGCCATTCTTCCAGAAGCTAATTGCCTTATCTTAGGTTAGTTTTAGCCCTGAACTCAATTCCTTTCCCCCTCTGTCAAACTAACATCCTATAACTATCTAATGATAGTCCATCTAGTGTGACAGTTGTCCAGGCCATGACTCCTCTCTGTCTAATGTGACAGTTGTCCAGGCCATGGCTCCTATCTGTCTAACATGGCAGTTGTCCAGGCCACGGTTCCTTTCTGTCTAATGTGACAGTTGTCCAGGCCACGGCTCCTATCTGTCTAACATGGCAGTTGTCCAGGCCACGGTTCCTTTCTGTCTAACATGGCACTTGTCCAGGCCATGGCTCCTCTCTGTCTAACATGGTAGTTGTCCAGGCCATGGCTCCTCTCTATCTAACATGGCGGTTGTCCAGGCCATGACTCCTCTCTGTCTAATGTGACAGTTGTCTATGCCACGGCTCCTATCTGTCTTACATGGCAGTCTGCTCATGGGTCCTTCCAACCTGACCCAGATGGATCAATCTTACTCTCAAACATTTTGGTGTTTTTCCATTGCCTACTATAAAACCAAATGCCTGGTATTGTCCACAGCCCTTAGATAGCTGGTGCTGTCTTCCTTCCCTGTGGGATCTGTTGTCCTGTCCTATGGATGAGAACTGAGAGCACAGGCTTTCTGAGAAGGACTTACTTATTTCATCTTTGCCATATTGGGAATAACATGGAGCTTCACTATGTTACTGTGCTATTTCCTTATTTATTTTGTTCATTTATCTGTTGATCATGCTAGGCATCCAATCGAGGGCCCAAGGCATGTTGGGAAGCATCCTAGTGCTGAGCTACTGTTTTCTTTCTTTTGAAGGTGTCTTTGTCAAAGAACAAACATAAAGGAAGAGCAAACACTGTAGATTTCTCTTAGAAGACACCTGTAAGTCTCTGTAGTATTAGACCCAACCCTATAACTGATGTGGAAGGTAGAAGAGTAACTAGACCATGGCTGCAGTGTTTCCTTGGCTCATACTGTTTTCTTAGCAGGAAACAGCCTGCCCAGCCTTCTGCTCTGCATGCATATAGTCTTCTCTATAGTTCAGATTGTCCACTAACATCCTCAATTCCTCCAGTCTTACTGACACGGTGAAACAAAGCATAAGTAGTCAGAACTCTGAGCTCTTATTTGGGGCTCTCTGTAGGCAGACCCTAATTCTTAGCTACAAAGACTAATCTAAAAAGTTGGGTGTAGTGGAATGCACTTGTAGTCCCGGCAATGGAACTGATGTGAGGTGAAGGGCAGGCTCCCTGTAGCTTGCTGACAGGAGGGCTTACTGGCCAACTATGTCTAGACTGTTGGTGAAGTTCTGGGCCAATAAGAGATGCTGTCTCAAAACAAAAGCAGACAGTGGCTATTGACACTTGAGGTTGTCCTGTGACTTCTAACTGCATGTGAGCACACATATATGCTTATATGCCACATAATAGACACTTATCTACCACGTACATGACAGACCACTCAGATTAGTGATTGGAGATATAGTTGACTCTAAAATGGCATTTCTGAATGATGTATTATTAATTTCAGTTTCAATAAAATATTAAAATAGGTGCTTTTAACACACAAAAATGTTTCTCTTTTAAGCAATTAACTTCACCAGTGATTAATTTAATTTGTATTACACATCTGTGGTGCCCTCCTCCCATCTTGTTTGAGGCAAGGTCTCTTGTGTTTCTGCTACAGTGCTAGCTGCCCAATGAGCTGGGCACTTTCATCCCCGCTTCTCATCTCCCTACAGATTGGGAAGCTGGTATTACAGATGTGACTGCGTTCCAGCTTCTGAGATTTCTCATGGGTATGGGAATTTGAAGTGAGGCTGCCAGGCGGGCAAGCACATTTCCCTCTGAGTCAGCTCTTTGGTACAAAATATACTGTTGGTGTTCAAACTGTGTTGCTTCTTTGAGCATTTAAACTTTTTATTTTAACCATATATATCAAAGAGGGTGATTAATTTAATTTCACAAAGGAAATTAAATTAGAAATATAAAAGTTCATGATAAACAGTTTTTTTTTTTTCAGAATCATGACTCATAAAAAGAAGCAGAAAGCATATGGGCAGGCGCTTTAGACCGGAAACAGACCTGGGGAGCCTTTGTTGCAAACTTGAGGCGCTGAGGCGACCCTCAAACCTATTTCAATTTCAATAAGTATCTATGTCTCCCCTTGATACCAGGGCAGTCTATACACCCTTCCCCTCAGATATATAGTTTCTGTTACTTCTTCACTAACGTTTGTGATAAATGAATTGAATTTGCTTTTAGGAGCTGGGCAGCATCACTCCACAGTAGAGTACATTCCTAGCACATGTGAAGTCCTGGGTTCATTCCCTGCACTGCCAAAAATCTCACAAAGTATAAGCTTTCAATCAGGCGAGCCCGAATAACCATAGAATTGAAAGAAGCGACTGGTGATTTCTCTGTGGAGTTGGCCCTTGCCTGCAGTCCTTTCGGTTGGCTGCTGCTCTGCTTTTGTTGCAGCTGGCTTATCCTCGTGTTCTTTGGTCTCTTTTAAAGCTAATTGATAAGAATGATCTCACTAAAGGTGTTTGGAGGAAGAGATAAAGAGATGGTTTTTGTGCTCCTGCCTGTGGGGCTGTTTCCATCACCTCTGAGAAAGGAGCACATTTGTCTGCCTGCCTGAAGCTGTCACAATGAAGCCAGCAAAAGGGAAATGATGCTGGGAGATAGTTTACTAGCTATGGAAGCCTGAGGACCAGAGTTTGGGCTCCCTAGCACCCAGGCGAATGCATGCTAGGTGTGGTTGCTTCCTCAGGGAAAAGAGACAGGGAGCCCTTGGGTAAACAAGCTGGCTAAGCTGGCTGATGGGCAAGCTGTGTATTCAGTGGAGAGAGCCTGCCTCAACCAATAGTTTGGAGAGAAGCTAAGGGAATTCCTGACATGTGCCTTGCGTTTGTGTGTGTGTGTGTGTGTGTGTGTGTGTGTATCACAGATAATAACGAAAACATTGAAATCAGCAGTAAATATTGAGGTAATAGGTTATGTTAATTCCCCTGATTTGGCCATTACACAATGTGAGCATGTTTTGGAACATCACCTTGTGTCCCACACATTTGTGGGAGTATTATGTGACAATGTAAATAACAAAATGTGAAGATATAATTAAGAAAGGAATGGTCATAAAACAAGTGGGCTATGCTTACACAGAGCACCTGGTGTATAAAGTTGCCACTATCTGACTGTGAATTCTTCAAGGGAGACAGAGAAAAGCAAGCGACTGATTTCTCACCAGGCAGTGCAGGAAGCCTACAGTCCCAGTGGTGATTATTTAAAGTTTGACCCAGAGTCAAGACTTTTGAATAATAGTGTGTTTTAACTAATCCACATTTCAACTTCTTCTAATGGACTAATTAGTTTCATTTGCATTATTTTTCTCCCTCAGAAATTAGCACATGCATGATTGCTAGATGCCTGTGAGCTTGCTGCTCTCCTGGAGAAGACTGGCGCTGAGTGGTGGCCTTTGAGAAACAGCTCTTTGACCTTCTTGCTGGCCCTGCCTTTGGCTCTTGGTCCACGATGGAGACGCTCTCCCAAGATTCCCTGCTGGAATGTCAGATCTGTTTTAATTATTACAGCCCTCGACGAAGGCCCAAGTTGTTGGATTGCAAGCACACCTGCTGCTCGGTGTGCCTCCAGCAGATGAGGACCAGCCAGAAAGATGTAAGATGCCCCTGGTGCCGTGGTATCACCAAGTTACCCCCAGGCTTCTCTGTATCACAGCTGCCTGATGACCCCGAGGTCCTGGCCGTCATTGCCATACCGCACACTTCTGAGCACACCCCAGTCTTCATCAAACTTCCAAGTAATGGGTGCTACATGCTGCCCCTGCCCATCTCTAAGGAGCGCACGCTCCTGCCAGGAGACATGGGCTGCCGTCTGCTGCCAGGGAGCCAGCAGAAGTCCCTCACCGTGGTGACCATTCCTGCAGAACAGCAGCCCCTGCAGGGTGGAGCTCCCCAAGAGGCTGTGGAGGAGGAGCCTGACAGGCGGGGTGTGGTGAAGAGTTCCACGTGGTCTGGCGTGTGCACTGTCATCTTGGTGGCCTGTGTCTTGGTCTTCCTCCTGGGCATTGTGCTACACAACATGTCTTGCATCTCCAAGCGCTTCACTGTGATATCCTGTGGTTGAAGCCTGTCACAGGGATGCCTCTTGTGGGTACCAACTTAAGGGGTGAGCAGGTGTTGGTGATGGGATCCCTGTGATGAGATGGGGGTGACACTGACCATTTGGTGCAAGTGTTGGCCTCTGATTGGCCACTTGATTCACCTGCAGACAAGAGCAGAGGGTGAGGTCTCAGCGAGATCCCAGGAGAACTGTTTGGAGATGGTGACAGCTGTGAAGATGCGTGCATGCTTCCTCATAATTGTGTATTCGATGGGCTGTAATTTATGATTTTCCAAAATTATTTCCCCAAGTTAGGCTATTCTCCTTAGACATGAAACTGTACCTGTGGGTGTGATGAGCTCTCTCAATACGGTAGATAGTAGGCTAAATCAGATGCTGTGTGTGGCAAATAGAATTAAACCTCAAATCGTATTAAAAGAAAAGCAGTCTAGTGAAAACACAGAGCTGGTGTGCAAGTATGTGTGTGTGTGCCTGCAGCCTGGTCTTCGTAACATTTTGATAAATTTTGTATGTGACCCAATCAAAATATCCAAAACAGACGTTTTGGTTGTTTGAAGAAAGTGTTTGAACACGTGTCTCCAGTGTGTTGGATATTGTCATGTTCCTTCATTTCTCTTCCTTTGTGACTGAGCTTGCTCTGTGTTTGCAGAGCTGGAAGCCCAATGGGTGAGTGGCGGACTGGGAAGGAAGGGAAAATGCCTAATTCCCCAGGAAACCTTCTGCCAATTTTTCTCAAGCCATCTCACAAAATAAGAATTTAAAATGTAAATATTGTGAATCTGTGTGTGTATTTTGTGTGTACAAATTGATTTACCTCAGATGTTTGAGTTTTTCCTGACGAATCCTTGGCCAAGTCTGTGGGCAAGTATAAGCCACGTTTCTGAAACACTGGCCTCCTCGCCAGTGCCTGGATCTTCTCCTTCGAGAGTCTGCCACACATGCCCTGCAGCACCCACTGGCTGCTGTGCTGTGTGAGATCCTGCCAGGAAGACATGGGTGGGGATTGTCAGGAGAACTCGTCATTTCCCCCAGTTTGGAGATTTTTGTGTGAAGTCCCCAAGTGTTGCTAATTAATGCCACACCTAGATGGGCATTTCACAGACCACCCGTGGTGGTCATTTTTTAAGATGTTCCTTTAAGAGTTAACCTGTTTAGAATTGCAATTTCATCTTGTTGGAATCAGCAAGAAATTGTTCTGTGTTTCAAAACGTCCCTACTGACAGAAGAGGCATGACGAAGGAAGAAAAGCTCGTGTTCCCTATGTAAGTGGACAGGTTTCTCGTGAGTGCGCAACTGTCCTGAGATGTGAAATCGTGAGGAAAGACTAGTTAGACTGTCCCTGGCTGTGTGTGTAAACAGAAAGAGCTGCCGGCTCTACAGTCCTCTTGGAATGCCTTTTCTGGAACTAGGAAGCTATTGGTATTGTCAAAGAAGCTTTGCTGTTCTTTGAAATCCCTGAAATGGTGGGAAGGATGGGAAAGGCAATGGAAAGGTAAGCATTGACTGGAGGCCTCTAAAAAGCAAAATCAGGAACCATCTGTAAGATGGAGGCAGCGTATTTGCATGCTAGCCTTCGTCTCCAAACAGTACAAAGATGTGTACTAAAGTGATGGCGTTGCTATGGGGAAACCCAAAAGAATACTAGCTAGAATGCAAAGCTAGCAATTGGCATGAACGTTCACCATCAAATTACAAACTCTGGTTTTTTAAATCCTTCACATTTGTAAGACCTTTAAAAATGTATTTGAGGGCTCAAACTAGAAATTAGGTTAAAATCCCATTTTATTGTGTAAGCTATTGGGCATTATACAACAAATAATCTAGGATTTATTTGGTATTAATAATTTAGGTATCGTATTATCTAAATACTGTCCTCTATTATGTAACACAATATACTGTTGGGGTAGTGTCAGTTGCTCAAACTCCCAGGCTGCTGGAATGCATGCCTGACCTAATTTTGATTTCTCTTGGACAGAGAAAACACACATAGACAGAGATGTTGCATGAAGGATGTTACGTTTCCAAGGAACTTCAACCCTTGCAATTTTAAGACAAACTGTATTTAAATTAATGTGTGAGAGATATCTGCATACCTTTCTACAGTAGAAAATGGCTGATCCCTAGTGCAGTGAGTGATAGGGTTCTAGCTATTTAGGGGGCTATTTATAGAATAATGTGTGTGCATATGGTGTTCTGTGTTTTCACAGCAAAGCGGTATAGTAAAAAGTCCATTTTACTTAAAAACAGTCCACACTAGACACTAGAGCTTCAATGAAACAAAATCAGTTGCTCCTTGGTAGATTTTTGACCTCCAGCCTGGCAGTAACAGCCAAGTGAGGGCTTGTGGATGTGTGCTTCTAAGAAACATTATTGAAAACTGTTGAAATGAATTCTGCCTAGAGTTTGCATATGTGCTTGTTAGGAGGTGTGTGTGTGTGTGTGTGTGTGTGTGTTTGTTTTTTGAGAGAGAGAGAGAGAGAGAGAGAGAGAGAGAGAGAGAGAGAGAGAGAGAAGCCTGACAGTTTCTATATACTTGAGGTCTCAGCTTCTTCTGAAATTTCCCCACATCATTAAAAACCTATCTACCCCATGTGACACAAGCAACCAGGACTTAGAGTCACATGTCAGTGGCAAGAGCAGAAGTTACGGCTGAAAGGAGCCTCCAGCGACTTCATCTTGTAGATGAGCTCATGGTGGAGCGGGGTGGGAGTGGAGATGAGTGTGCAGGCTGTAACTCTGCAGCTAGAGGATGAGACCTGTGCACTGTTGTGCCCTAGGCACGTCAGCTTCTCCGCCAGGCTATGATTCTTCACAGGGTCTATGAATACCCTTTGCTTAGAGATTAATTTCTCTTTAGGTAACTTCCTCTCTGGGAAGAAAAGGAGGGTTGATTTAGGGATGAATCTGAATATTGAAAGAAAACTTCTGAACTGTGTAATTTGAATATTTAGAAATGTCAAACATTGGCCAGGACCCTATACCCATATGCCAAGGACAATGAATGTTGTGTAAATAGTAACTTATAAGAAGCATGAATTTCCTCTTTATTAATGATCTTGACATAAGCAAGAGAATGCTTACTACGTTAAGTAGAGCCAAGTATGCCACCTCATATGTTGTCTTTCGAAAATCTTTGTATAATGACATGGGACATAAATTGTAATGACAAGGGCAAATTGTCTCTGAGTTTCAATTTAAGGTATCTTCTTTAGACATATAATTAGAGTTCACCCCTTGCATGACTCATAGAGTGGGCCTCTTGGAGTGGCAGCTGGGTGTTGCTACAGCTCCTGGACTTTTCTAGGTCAGTGCTGTTGTACAGAGGAAATTGCTCTGTAATCTGTGTACTAGTCCCATGGCTGTTGGGCAACTGAGTGGCAATGACTGAAGAAGTGGCATTTAAATGGTATTTAATTTTAAGTAACTTAAAATTAAACATTCCTGTATGGTTGTGGCAACCACATTTACCATGATGACATCCAAAGGCTTACAAAGTAGCAGCAAAACCAAGAGAGAGTATGCAGTTTCTGAAGGAAATTCCTTTGCAAGTTTAGAGAAGTTTATGAGCTCTGGGGGCTGAGCGAGATAATAAAATCTCACCCATTGTCATTTGGGGTTATTATTTAGATACTTAGGACCAAGGAATGAGCAGTGAAGCTTAAATCGGGCTTTATGAAGCCCCTTTTCTGGGACCATTAGCTGCATGTGACTCTGCTGCCCAGAGTTCCTAGCTAGATCGTAGCTGTAACATTTTTGACTTGCAAGTTGTGCATGACCTGTGCTGTGAAACTGTGTTTAGGGTCTCATGGACAAAAGGAGTCAATGTTACAGAAAATCAAATAAATAAGAGTCTGATGAAATCCCTGTTCCCTTCTGATCTCTTTCCCGACTTCATCACCGTATCAGTGAGGTGGGAAATCCAAGAGCAAGCATGCTTTGTAGTGTTCAGGGTGTTTGTGATTGTCCTTGAAGTCAGCCAGTTTGTCATTGTATTTGGTGTGGCCATATGTGGGTATAATTTTCTGGATGCCAGGCTAAAATGGAGGCACTATTTTTAGGCTGAGAAGTGACATTGTCTCAGTGTCTCTCTTTTTAAATTTAGTTGTCATTAGAAAGTTTGAAACTTTGCACAAAGGCACTTTTACATTTTTCATAGTTAAAAAGGAAAACAAACATGGCCCAGTGGCATTTAGAAACTGGAAGGTTACTACAGCTGCTCTGTAGAATTGCTTTTAAGTGAGTAAGGGGAGCAGAAAATTGAGCTTGAGATACATGCTTCTGTATAAAGATCAGACTGTGGCTGATAGGCTAGACTTTATTCATGCTTAGATTTGACTTAAAGTGTTCCCGTGCCTTCATCAGAAAATTTGTGTTGTGTCGAAATTGCCTAGCCTGCCTCTTCATTGCTCTCCCAATGTGTGAAACCAAGTGTGTTTGCTTCAGTGCAGCAGGGTTGGGCTGGGTTTCTAGTGCTGCAGCATTTGGTAGGGAAGACGACCCCTTGGGGCTCATCTTTTTGTATCTAATGTTGGCCAAATGGTATTTTCTTAAGTCTGTTGGAAATTAGGAGGGCAGAGGGTATCTGTATGCTGTGGGTTATACCCACACAAATACAGTGCTCTGTCTGAAAAGAATGATGCTGTGGACCAGGCAGGATTTTATAACTACACCAGGCTTCCAGCCCACACCCTGAACCTTCATGAAGAAGTTGCTTCTTGACATCTCCACCACACTCAGTGAAACATGCAAGGCGATCCTCACCCAGACAGAAGCTACAGGCAACAATGAGACACAGGGGATACCTTACTCAAGGTGTTTATATGAAGGAGATAGTTGCTGGATCTTTTTCAACCTGAAACTCTTGAAAAATAAGTGGAAATTCAAGCCATTTTTTTCTGACACAATTGACTTACTATATACCCTACTCCACACACACACACACACACACACACACACACACACACACACACACACTTTTTTGGAGGTAAAAATAACATAGAGAAAATTATCAATACTATTTTTTCATTCATGGATCACAAAATTCTGAATTTATATGTTAATCTTTAAACAGCTGCTATAATCTCCATATACTGTGTCAAACCAACCGTCTTGGGGAGTGTCTTAAGACTGCTCCATATGTGCAGAGGTGGGTAATCCCACAACATCACTGGAAAGCCAATTATGACTGAGGCGCTGAGCAGATGAGGCATTTAATCTTTTAATTCTGACTTGTAAAAAGCTTGTCTTTTTTCTTTTTTAATCCCTGTTATGTGTCAAGATTGTAAACCACTATCCCTGAACTCCTCCAGTGTGACTCAGTTTCTCTGCATGCTTCCTTGCTTGCTCTGCATGGTCTTTTGATTTTTTTCCGTACTCACTGCCTGGGGTGTCCCCATGTGTCTCTCTCACCCTGTAGTGGTGCTTGAAAATGCTGATTTAATTATCTGGATTTTAATGTAAGAAAGTTTTGGGATTTTTAATATTCATGTTATGTTTTCAGGGACAATCAGTTATTAGGACATCACTGAGGCCTCCTGAGAGCCCCACCAGCAGGGCTATCCCTTTGTTCTTTACAGTCACAGCCTGCATCTTTCCAGGATCACTAGGGAGGGATGCAGCCCACAGGACAGTCTCCTATCATCTTCCTGGCCAGCTATTCACTGTGTTATTCTAACAGGAGCTTTCTAATGGGACTGTTCCGTCTTTGATTTAAACATTTGCTTTTTGATAATCCAGTAGAAAATGGTTAGATATGTTGGTGGCAAAGAAATGTGGAGTAGAAAGAGAAAAGAAACAGATGTGACAAATAAGTCCTTCGGGGGACAAATTGGTATCTATGAACTGTGAGAGAAGGTGGAGACTTGTCATATGAGTGTCTAGGTGGGCTCAAACACAGCCCGCTGCCAAGGAGCCCTGCCCGAGGATAGGCAGATGTGCCTGGAAAAAGAGATACTGTTTTTAAAAGAGAGAGAAATTTGTAATGAGATTATGGGTTCAGAAGAAGATTTGGCACTGTATGTCTGCCATAGTAGAACCCAGCTGAAGACGGTTACCTGGGCTGACATCATCAAACCCGACCCTTACATCGTGGAGCACCAAATTCAGCTCAGGATGCTGAGGTGAAGACAAAGGGAAAGGGCCTGACTAAGGGGTTCCCAAGGAGTGCTCTTCCTTCTTGTCATCCTCTCCGATGCTCTTGAGTTATCAGGGCTGTAGAAAATTCCAGAGCCTGCTGTGAGCTGGGCTGAGAGCTGGTCACTCCAGTGAGCCCTGTACCCTCTTTGCTGTGGAAACTCCTAGTTCCACGAGGCTGTGGTGACTGAGTACTACTGTGGAAACAGAAGTTGAAGAATGTGATGCTTCTATTCCAGCTGCTGCCGTTCATTATATCCATGTGTTTCTCCATTGTTTGTGTGTCCTCGCTTGATGGTTAGAGCTGTGGAAATTGCTTTCAGCTTGACAGGTTGGCCTCAAACTCCCAACAGAAGATAAATGTATAACCACCATCTTGTTTCCATCCTTTAAGCTCCACACATGGGCTTCCTAGTCTCGGATAACTGCCGTCAAATGGTGAGGTCAGTGTTGGTCTGCAGCTGTAAGTTTCAGTTCCTGACATGTTTCCTTTATAATCATGGAGACTATTTATTCGGGGAGCTTTTCTTTTAAAGGGCCAAATTGCCCTACAGATAAATGAGCTTCAGGGAAGTGTAGAAATTCTTGTCCAAATGTTGCCAAACACTGACTTCATAAGGGGATATCAAGCTGCTGTTTATTAATCTGAATGTCTTAAAAGCATTCCTGCTTGCTCTCTCTGTTATAGATGGTGTCTCAGCCAGTCTCGAGTTTTTCCAATGAACTGATTTTAATATATGGTATTTTTGTATGCCAAACTGGTGTCTTGTCCTTTGTATATGTGGTAATGTTCATTTTACGACTACTGTTAAAACACATTTGCTATGATTAAAATTCAACATGATTTCAAGTAGACTCGTGCATTGGACTTTTTCCCCCCTCCCTGTCCCACAAAAGGAAAAAAAATGACTGTGACTTTTATCATCCTGGAAAATTTTAATAGATGGGTATTGAAGCAAGACAGTCCCAAAGTGGAGGGTTGTACGAGGAGGTGACTTTCACGTGACTTCGGAGAAGCTGAAGAACAGGTTTGTAACCAGGAGCTGGAGGCAGCTTCTACCGCTTGAGTGACTTCACCCTGTCCTCACTACTGAGGAAGGACAGCGCATGCTTGCTGAGGCCCCTGCTTTGCCTGCTGGTTCTGGTGTGGACCGGTGACTTCAGAGGAGCGCTCTTGATGCTGGCAGACTTCGCACAGCACTCCGGGGTGGAAAGCATTCTGGCTTCCCATCTCTGATCGCGTTAGGGAAAGTCAACTAATTTTAGCACAGGGCCTTTTCCTAATTAGGGAGTTATCTGATCTGCACGGGTGCCAGTATGAGCATGCCTCGTGTCTGTCAGTTTTTAAATTCCTCCCCATCGTTTAATAACTGAGATGTGATGATAACTTGATGCCGCTGTTTTGTTCCCAGCACAAAGCTTCTGTTAGGAAGTCTGGGATTTTGACAGTGTGAACTTTACTTTTCTTCTTTTATAAAGCCCCTAGTGTGACTTTTCCTGGTTTCCAGTATGGGAGTTGGACAGACATCCCCTTTCTAGTACCACCTGTTTAGACTTGAACTTTGCCGTCAGCTAGAGAACTCAGCAACAAGAGGGCAGAAGGTCACGCAAATGAATTCCTTGACTTGGCTCCCCATGTGCGTGATTGGTAAAGATCCTATCTTTGTGGAGTGATGGAGACAGGGTGGAGCAGAGGGGTTCCTTGGAAGCCCTCTAGGTGCCTCTTTCCCGATGACTTTGTTGGCTGGTTTAGATTTTCTGTGTTGACTGGCAGAGTCTGTTTCTATTAATTCCAGGTAGAGAGGGCAACAACAGACCAAAGAAACAATTCCACACAAGCCTGGCTTAGTGAGAGGGTTTACTTGTGGAAGTATGGGAATCTATACCACAGAAATGGAGGCTTCCTCTACTATTTTATCCTCAGAGAAGGGAGAAGCCTCACGAACCTTCCCTGCCATGTTATTGGGCTCAGTCTTGTGAGAGTTTTATGCCAACAATCACAACCACTATAACTTCAAAAGTGCAAAGGACATATGGCGGGAAGGAGGAGGAGTCTGTTAGCTCCAGGATCCCTGCCATCCTAGTCTGTCCCTGTAAAGGAAGAACTTGTGAGCACTCAAGGCCTGGAGGAGTGAATATCAGCAGGCCCACAGTCACACATGTTATCCTCACACACACCCTCAGAGTTATACATCACCCCTCTCCCTGCCCTCTCTCACACACAAAACACACACAGAGACTCACACACATACACTCGACTTACTCTCTTTCTCTATCTCACAGAGAGAGAGAGAGAGAGAGAGAGAGAGAGAGAGAGAGAGAGAGAGAGAGGAGAGCACACATCAGATCCTAGGGCAGTTGCATCAGTTTTGCATGCTCCTTTTGTGTTTTGTGTTCGGTGTTGGTCTGGGGAGGAAAATGCCCTCTTCCGTGTGTACAGTGCAGTGCTAAGCGTGCATGATCAGGAGAGGAAAACAACCAGCTCTGGGGTAAGGCTGAGCCTCTGCTTTTCTTTTTATAGGTTTGAAGACTTTTGTGCAATTCTACATGACCCAGAAAACAGTACAGCTATAATCGGATGCAGCTTCTCTTCCCTACCTGACTCCCCGCTTCATGCTATTTTGTGATTACCTGGATGTGTGACTTGTGCATTTGAGTGCATGTCTGTGGTATATTATATATGCAGTATGTGTTTGTGTGATAAATGTGCATGTATGTGTGTTTGCATACATGTGTGCATATACATGTATATCCACATTCAGGAGCATTTCATAGACTCTTAGCACTCATTGTTTAAGGTTGATAGAATACGACTCTAAAGCTATCAGAGTCAAGGCAAACATTTTTATTTGTCTCTGAAGATTGCTCATCCAGATCATCAGCGCAATTCGAGCAATCATTTTCCTCCAGTGTTTCCTCTGAGCACCAGGGCCCAGGGGCGCGTGGGGCCCACTTTATTCAGGGTGGAAATGATCCCTCTACACTGAGAGAAAAAGTGTGAACTCCTCACTCACAGCAAGGGTCACGTCCGAGGCTCCTGTAAAAGAGGAATTGATGGGAAGAACACAACAGATGCGTTCTAATACAACTCTTACCCAGCACAGGAAGCTTTGTTGATGGTCGCTGTGGGTTGAACATGTGGCTCATTCAGTCAACATGTGTAGTCTCTGAACCCGTGCCTCAGCATACACACACACACACGCAGGTACACACACACACGCACGCATACCCGCACCCACATGCACACACATGCATGCAGGCACACATACACATGCACGCACACACCCCCGCATGCACATACACGCACACCCACACGCACACACACACACGCATGCCCGCATGCACACACACATGCACACACGCACACACACATGCACGCACACCCGCATGCACACACACACAAGGAAATTATATTGCATAAAAAATCTTATGGAAGAGTGAGTGAGGAGGACAGATGAATTTGAGGAGCTGAAGGCAGTGAACTGGGGGGACTGCCCTTTGCCTTGGAGTCCCTGCACATGGATGTTTTTTCCTTCAGGCACAGCAAGGACACCTGTCACATGGAGGTCTTTGGGGCTCAATGAAGAGAAGTCAGATTTACATTCACAGGTTTTATCGCCTCCTTCAGGAATGAAAAGGTCAGGGGATTCTGCTCTGTGCGTATGGGAGGGCTGGAGAGCCTGACACTCTGCTTTCTCAGGTTCCTTGGCTTTCTCTACCTTGAAACACTCAGAAATCAGGGTTATATTCTGACACATTTTCTTTTAAACCTGAGCATGTCCATAGAACTTATAGTGTTGTAGGAAATGCAAACATTGATTCCAATAAATGATACTGTAGCCCACAGCATCTTGCTCATTATTTTTTTTCCAAGAAAGACAGTAGGCTCACCTGTTTTGGTAGGAGATATGGTCACAAGTGAATTTCCAGAGTCATGACTTCTGGAGAAGGAGAAATAGAAAAGAAAGGAGACATGGGTATTCCTTGTTGGGCTCTGGCCACTACTGCATTGTTCTGTGCTCACTATGCTGTGAGCGATGGCATTCCATAATCTGCTCTATATATGATATATATGACTGTGGTCTCAATGTGTGTCTGCCCTGAATTTGTTTTTTTTTTTTTTTTCAAATCTTTGGAAGAGGTGACTAGTTCATAAGAGGAGAGCCATAGAGCACAGGATTAATTCCCTTATAAAAAGAGAACCACTTTGTTTTCCTGAGAGAACTAACCAAGGGAGAAAGCACCCCTGAATGAGGGCAAACCAGTTCATGGTGTGAGTCAGGATGGGGTAAAAGAGGGGTAAAAGAGTCAGGATTTGGGGCATTTTCTTTGCTTTCTCCTGCCATGATAGATGCTTTTCTGCCCAACAACACCCTCCTTCCATGGTGGGGGTGGGGGCTTTGAAACCAACAGCCAAGGAAGAGGGCTGTGGAGAGGGTGGTAAGAGAGCGAAGTAGGAGCAGGGCAGCACCGCCTTGATTTCTTCTGCTGTGTGGAAGAAGTTGGATGCCACCATCGAAGAATGCAGAAATGCATCCTTACTGACAGACACCGAATCTGCCAGCACCTCCATTCTGAACTTCCCAATTTCCGTGGCTGAGAGAAATAAATTGTGTTTATAAGCCACGAGGTGTATGGTAGTTTACTATAGCAAGCCAAACAGATTGAGCCATCCATAAAGAACATTTTTACAGAAACACAGGCGGCTGCTGCTTTTTCCTAAGTGATGTAATGAGCTCGTAGTGGACTTTTTACCTCATTGTGCTCACACAAGCAGTTATATTTTTCTAAGCCTTATGCAGAAGAAAATAGTGTGTACAGTCTTTTGTTCCAACGCTTGTGCAATTCTTTCTGAAATAAAGTAGAGTTCCACACAGTGACACACACTACACAGGACATGGCTGGTCAGGTCAGCAGTGACACACACTACACAGGACACGGATGGTCCATCAGCAGTGACACACACTACAGAGGACACGTATGGTCCATCAGCAGCGACACACACTACACAGGACACGGCTGGTCAGGTCAGCAGCGACACACACTACACAGGACACGGCTGGTCAGGTCAGCAGTGACACACTACAGAGGACACGGATGGTCAGGTCAGCAGTGACATACACTACAGAAGACACGTATGGTCCATCAGCAGCGACACACACTACCCAGGACATGGCTGGTCCATCAGCAGCGACACACACTACAGAGGACACGTATGGTCCAGTCAGCAGGCGAGCTCTTCCCAAGCTGTGATTCAGGATAATATGTTTTACAGAAGAAAGATTTGTAGCTGAGCAACCTGGGAAAACACTGGGTTAAACAGGTTTTTTAATTTTCTATTTTTTATTATAGACCTTTTCACAGTCTTTGGTTTGTGCATTAGTTGAGGTTCTTTTGGGGAACGATAGAATGCACGTGTGTGCAGAAAGGGGGACAGAGACAGAGAAAGGGAGGGGTGATAGAGCTGGAGAGAGATTTGACGGATTCACTCCGTGAAATGTGGAGGCTGGCAAGTTCAAATGCTCCAGGGAGGGCAGCAGACTCAAGCCCCATGAGGACACAGTGCTGCAGCTGCATTCAAAGACCATCTGCTGGCGGAACACCTCTTCTTCCAGGGAGGTCGGGGTTTTGTTTGTTTGAAGTGAATTAGATGAGGCCTGTCCACAGTGCAGTGAGTATCTCCTTCACTCAGGTATAAACGTCAATCAATCACAGCAAATAACCTTCAGAGTGGCCTTCCTCACTGATGTTTGACCAAATCTTCGGATATCATGACCAAGACAAGTTGACATACAGGCATACACAGAGACAGAATACTGTATACATAATAAATAACTAAATATTTAAAAAAAGAAAGGAACATCATAAGATGCTGGGGATGTAGTTCAGTGATAGAACGTTAACCTTGGCTTTGATTGCCAGTATCATGAGATGATTACTTATGATGATATTGATCAGGTCAACCTCCCCAGTATGCCGAAGCACCCAGGGATTCTTTAAAAAACAAAGGATGCAGGGTTTTATCTTAACTAAAGGTTCTGTCGTTGCAGAGCATGTGCTGATGACTGAAGGGTTATAGCCAAATGGACACGGAGCTCATTTATTCTTAAGTATGTGTGCATGTGTTCATATAGAAGTGAACGCATAGCAAGGTCCTAGAGCACGTGAGCCTGGCATGTGGGGGGAAATCAGAGGACAACCTTGGGTGTTTGTCATTAGGTGTCTTCTATTTTACATTATTCATCTGGCACTTTGTCATGTATGACGGATGTTTTGCTCTCCCCGCCTCCAGAGATCCTCCATCTTGGATTACAGGTTTGTACCACCATGCTAAGCTTTTTTGAGTGGGTTCTGGGGGGATCCAGATGCAGAGCCTCACACTTGTGAGGTAAACCTCTAATTTGAACCATCTCCTGAGTCCCGCATTGACTTTAATTTTGACTTACCCCATGCATTTCTACATTAAAGTGACCTTCAAAGTCCACAAACAAAACAAAAAGTGTATCTTAAATGTCCACTTATATACAATAAAATGAAAATATAAGCTTGCTTGCTATACACACACATATAGAATGTATGTGAATTTTTTGTCTGAATGTATGTATACCACATGACTTTCTGGTGCCCTTGTTAGTTAGAAGAAGGCATGGATCTCCTGAAACTAGAGATACAGATGGGCTGTGAGCCATGATGGTATTGCTGAAAAGCAGACCTGGCTCCCCTGGAGGAGCAGGTGGTGCTATTAACCACTGAGACAACTCTCTAACCCTCTTTTTAAAAATTTAGGACAACATGAAATAACACAATAATTGTCTTGATGGTAATTAAATAATTATCCCATTAAAACCATGTATTGCACACACTGCCAATAGATTGCCCTCCCATGTGAAAATCATAGGAAAAATATGTATCAATCTGCTTCAGCAATAGGGGTGTGATGATTTGACTGTACTGCATACATATCAGAGTCTGGTTTGAAAAATTATAGCCTAAAAATTCATAAATAGTCGTTACTTCATATTGTGCGGCTTAGAGAACATAACAGATTGAGTTGTCAATGAAGAGCAAAGCCTACAGCGATCTCCTACGAGTAGCAACTAAACAACAGGATCAATTGGGCAGTGCTGGTAATGGGCGTCTTGGCTCAAATTGTAGGGACTTCACCTGGCAGCAAATGGGATTGTGCACTAGAAACATTGCAACATTGATAAGATACTAAACTAGTAAAATCCTGAATTGCAATAACCTCTCACTTCCATAGGCTATAAAACCCAGTGACTTCAGTTTAAAAATACTTGGTTAGCAAAGCATGGGAGCAATTATTCATAAGTGGATTGCTTCCAGGCCTAAACAAGTTTTGGATTTGGTGGGCAACCTTAGGAACACTTTTCAGCAGGGGTTCATCCCTGAAGAACCATAGCTCAGAGGACTAGCTAGGACTTATGAACATGGACAAAACACACAAGCAATTTTCCAATTATTTTAACATTATAATGTCATTTTAATATTGTCATGAGTGAAATTGGTACTTAGGATATTTACTTTTATGATATTTACTTTCAAATGTGCTCTGGAAGGTAAGCATGGTGCTCATACCTCTAACCCTGCTCTTGGAAGGCAGAAGCAGAAGGATCAAGAGTTTAAGGCCAACCTGGTATATAAATGTGTTTCACGACAGCAAGGGCTACACAGCGAGACCCTGTCTAACAATGAACAAACTAATTAAAACATTCTTGGGGTCTATGCCATGTTTTAATATACTCTGAGCACATGATTCCGTCCCACTATGTGGTTAAGCTCCTTCTTGTGTATGTCCCATACCATTTAGGACTATTCATAACTCCATCCTACATTCATGGCAAACAATCAATAAATGACTCTGATTTTATTTTGAACTGTTCTTCCTTATCCATTTTCATTGGGCAACAAAAACCCATCCCAGGGTAAAATACATCGATTTCCTAGGTACCCAGCTCAATTTCTGTGGCCCTTTTGAGAAGATAGATGATTGTTTTGATTGAACAGAAATGGCTTTCACATTAGGTGCTTTTCTGGTGGTTGTGATAACATGCCTGACTTATTTTGCCTCACAGTTTGAGAGATTTTTAGTTCATAGTCCTTAGAGATGTTGATTCTGGACCCGTGTTGAGATAGGATGTGTAGGGAAAAGGGGCTAAATTAAGAATACCCTGCCCCTGACATGATCCATGCCCCCATAACTCAGTGTTAATGGCCAACAAGACTTTTGGCAGTGCTATACTTTCCCACCAGCTCACTGAGCATGCTCCAAATAAAAACCTAAAAAAGCCATCCTCTATGCCCAACCCTTTGTTATCTCTGCTCCTGGACAGAGACACCTTCCACTCTGCATCTCTCCCTAATAAACCTTTTATGCAGTTCATCAGATGGTGGAACTGTGTGGTATTCCTTGGCTCCCAACTTTCAAATGCCCTTGCACCCATTCCACCCGCAACAGACTCACCTTCCAGATTGCTTGGGATCCCATCCACCAGAAGTAATTTGGAATGTTTCACCTTCAGTCAGTGTAAACATTTTCCTGAGTCCAAGGAAGTGACTGTCTGGTAACCCTCAGGTGCCCTTGGAAATGGAGATAACCTTAGACATGGTCATTACAGCTATGATTGGTCCTCTGCGCTTTCCCCACAACCCCTACCTTGGAACCGGAACCCAGCAGCTTCCTTAGAACTAATTGGGCTATTGTGACCCTTTCCTCCCACTTCGTTTTCTGTCCCCCTCCCAGAGATGCCCATTGCTTCCCTATGCTCTCACGGCTTTTATGATTCCATGCGACTCCATTCCCCTGCCCTTCCTGTGTTCCTGAGCTCGGTGTTTTCTTATCTTCTGCAAGACTTCAGGCCTCTTTGAAAACTCTAGCTCTACAGGTGGTGAGCCCTGACCCCTGTGGAGTGCAGTGATGACTCATTAAATGGCTTGCTCTTCCTTTGAGCCTCACTAAGTCTTGGGACATCCTTGACTACAGGCTGCTGTAACAACCCTCCCCGTATCTATGGAAACAGTGATATTCACACCCTATGATTCTCCCTTGGGATGCCTCTTAGAAAGCCTCCAGCCTCTCCACCTGGCACCTGATCTGAAAGGCCCCAAAATTTATTTGCTTTTGTAATTAAATTTGACCTCAATTTTCCTAGATAACCAATCCAAATGCCTGCCTAATGGCTCCCTAGAGCCCAGTATTATCCAGGACCTTTACAACTACAGCGAGCAATCTGGAAAATGGAAAGGAATTCCCTATGTCCAAGTTTTCTCTTCTTTCTGACCCAAGCCCCTCTCTCTGTTCTTCCTCTCCCCCTACCCCGCTCCTCCTAGCCATGAAGCCTGAACTGGGTGATTTCTCCACTATTTTTATCCAGCTAATGACCTTTCCCCCTACTGACCTCAACCCACAGCTCCTTTTCCTCTCTGGCCTTTCTCATCTCGGGTCGTCCATCTTCAGTGATCGGCTGCCCTAATCAAACTCTCTGGTGTCAGCTTCTAGTTTCTGACCATGACCCTTAGTTGTCTGCTACTTGTTCCTGCTCCAGCATGGAACCCTCTTTGCCTAACCCAGTCACAGTTCTTCTTTGGCAGAAAGTCACCAGGGTGGATGACTTGATCAGGGTACATGTCCCCTTCTTACTAAATGTGTTCTTTCAAATAGAAAAAAGATTGGGGTCCTATACTGCAAATTCCTCTATCTTTATTAAAGAATTCCGGTGTATTCCCCAATCTCACAACTTCACCTTCCTTGACATTTCTATGATTCTCACCACCAGCCTTCTCTCTGAGGAGTGCAGACAAGCCCGGGAACAGGCTAGCATGCATGCAGAAGAAGTCCACCAAGCTAATGCTGCCCACCCAGTCGGGGTTCAGGCAACCCCTGACTGGGATTCCTAATGGAACTCCAATAACCTAGGGGGCATTTTAGCTAGAGGACAATTTATAACTTGCTTCCTGGTCAGTCTCTACAAGGTTGCCCTAAATCAAAGAGGTCATCCAGCACAAATGTGGAAACCCATCTCAGTTACCTGGCTGCCTTACCACAGGTCCTCCTACAATATGCTAATCTGGATCCTGAGACCCCACATAACAACCACTCCTTATGACTTACTTTTTCTCCCAGAGTTTTCCTGACATTAGGGCCAAACTCCAATGCCTAGACAGGGGAACCCTGACTCCATAGGCAAAAGATCTAGTAGTGTTTTTTAAGGTGTACCGTGGAAGAGAAGAGAAAATCCCCAAACAAAAATACCTGATGTTGGCTAAAGCTTTTTAGCTGGCTATAGCCACTGCCTAAATCCCTCACCTCCTAAATAAGAACATCTGGATCCATCCCTACTTCAAATGTTGTCAGGATGGTCACTGAGCCTGGACCTTCTTGTCCCCTTGTAAAGCACGTCAACCATGTCCAAGATGCCATCAAAAGGGACACTGGGATGCAGATTGCTCTCATGTCATTCGTGGCAGGGGGGCACCAGGCTCAGATCACACTCTAGCCAATCTTAGGTGACTGGGGGCCTGGGCTTCCTCGGTCTGACCTTCACCATCTCTGGCAGGGAGCCTCAGGTAGTCATCATCATATCAGGGCAGCTCATCTCCTTCCTTCTGGACACTGGGGTCACCACTTGGTCTTGATTGAGTTTTGGGGACTCACCTCCCCTTCTCATTTCCCTGTTGTTGTTACCAACTTTTCCAAACCCCATCACTTACTTGTATCTTTAGGGCTATCCCTCTTACCTGCTCTTTCCTAGTGTTACTTGCCCCATCTCCTTTCTGGGGAGGGACCTCCTAACCAAAGTGGGAACTTCTACTTCCTTCACTCCCCCTATCTGCTTGACCTTAGGCTCGCTGGCTATTCTCCCCCTTCTCTTCCAAATCACACAGTCCTACACACCTTTTCCTTGCTGGCCTCCCACCTTTACCCTCGACTGTGGGACACCCAAAATCCCTCTATAGGCAAACATTATCCCCCTCTCATCACCCAACTACAAAACCCTTTTACTCCCTTCTAGGACAAAAAGTGAGGCATTGTCCCCTTGCTTGGTTCTGGTTGTTTGGAAAGTTTTGTCTGTGAGGATGAGTCTGTGTTTTCTTGTGTGTCTATAAGTCTTGTGGCAGACATAAGAGCCCAGTCGGAAATGGGTTAGGCTCATTTGAATGAATGAATGATGGTGGCCACCACTTGCTTTGTTTCTGACTAGTCTGCTTTGGACATATGAGCTTTCTGTGTTCCGTGTTTATTGATTTTGTTTTTACTTTCTCTGCTGCTGCCAGTCATTCGCCACCACCATTAATGCCAATTGTCATGACTACTTTGATGGTCAGGGCTCAGAATTTATCTCTGAGCTTTCTGGTCACTGGATTCAGTTTAACAGGGATTCATGTCTTTTGAATGTAAATAATATTAAAGTTGTTTTTTGTTGTTCCACTTTATTGGAAAATTGGCTCTGGAGATGGCTCCCCTCTCCTAGACCCAAGCATGTTTCTTTAAAGGTTTCTTCTAACATCTTTGTCCTATATCAGGCAGGTCAACTGAATAGGACAGAGAAAAGAAAGCAAAACAAAAGGATTTAAAGGAACTTGCTTTGCAATGACTACTTTCAGTAATAACTATGTGTGTCTCTGGTAAACGTGAAAGCTTACATAAGTTCTCAGAGTCAAACAAAGTGCCTGAGGATGTGAAAACTGATGTTTTAAGTTACATAAATGCGAGTTGTAAAGATACAAGAAAGTAATCTAAGGTAATGAAAAATGTTTCAGGTTTTCTTCTCCCTCTATTTGTAGGTTCAACATTATCATATTGTTCACCTGGGTTCTGGTAAGATGATAAAGCACTGACTATGATTATCTACCACAAGCTCAAGATTTGAAGTTTCCTTTGATTGTCTTCTAAGTAAAAACATAAAGTTACTTCTCATGTGCTAAAACCTCTCTGTTTAATCCAAATCTATATGTATAGCTCTCTGGACAGAGGAGAGATATTTATATTTTTTAACCCAAAGATTTTGCTATGTTATGACTGTTAGCTGATTTTTTACAATGTGGATTTCAAACAGTGATAATGCTAATATACCTAAAACTTTTATCTCTTCTTGTAAACGAAGAAAAATCATGTAAACTTTAGGGAGTCAAGGGAGTCATAAGACTTGGATTCACCCCTCATCAGTAAAATGAACTGCAGATAAATACAGCCTAAGTTTCCCCACCTGCCTACCCCTGACAGTGAGATCTCTGTTTCTCCCCCAACTATCAGGACTATGGCCTTGAAAGTTCCAAATGTTCGCTTTTCCTTTAAGTCCCTACACTTTAACTTCTGTTCCTACTCTGTATGTTT
Source organism: Alexandromys fortis (assembly GCF_014885135.2). Taxonomy (NCBI): domain Eukaryota; kingdom Metazoa; phylum Chordata; class Mammalia; order Rodentia; family Cricetidae; genus Alexandromys; species Alexandromys fortis. The sequence continues at coordinate 3,729,175 of NW_026068053.1, read as the reverse complement.
CAGCAGATTTCCACTTGACTGACAGATACTATCTAGAAATCAACTGCAGACTACAAACTGCCCCAAGCAGCTGTGAGTCCTGGACTTGCTGATGTGAACCAGTCCAGCCAGTGTGGGGATGTTTCAATCCAGCCAGTGTGATGTTTGCTCCCTGTGTGTTTAGCCTGGGCCAGCAAACCATATCCTTCTCGTCAATTCTCCATTGCCTGAAATCTCTCCCAGTCTTTTATTATCCTTCAGCCTTCCTGTGCCCGAGAGTGACAGCAGGAAGTAGTCACAGAAGGGAGCACATCGCCTCTTATCCTATAAGTAAAAGGCTGGAATGTTAGGTCAAAAGGAACTCCCTTGCATAGGGGACAAAGTGGTTACTTATCGTGCCCATTGGCACACCAGGAAAGGTACCTGTTAAAACCAGATAGACACAAATATATCAATAGGTCGATTCATTATCTGAAGTGGTTCTACAATTTGATGGGGTGCTCAATCTGCTTTATGAAAGACACAGATCTTATTGTGTGGCTTTAAGAAAAATTCTTCTCTCTATGTAAACCACTTGAAAACCATTAGCGGAAACTGGCAAGCATTAGATCTACTAACTATGGAGAAGAGTGGCTTTCGTCTCTTCCTCGAGAAAGAATGTTGCTTCTATGTCAACCAATCAGATATAGTCAAATCTCCAAAAATGTAAGGAGCAGTTTGATTCCTCTGGCTAGTGGATTGTTGACAGTCCAATATGGAATTGAATAATGCCTTTCTTAACCCTCTTTCTGAAGCATTGTTAAAGGCTCAGGGTCAGAAATTGGGGTTCAACCTAAAGATCTGAAAACAAACCAGTCAGCTACTGGCTCTTACCCTGACCTGTCCGAAATGGCGATCCTGCCTCCAGGAATCTCAGAATGAGACTGTGGCTGAGAGCTGCTCCCCCACATCTTATATTGCTCTCTAGGACTGGGATTAAAGGCACATACCACTGGAATTAAAGGCTTGCACCACCCGATTTCTACAGCAGCTAGTGTGGCTACTGGGATTAAAGGTGTGTGTTACCATAACCTGGTCTGTAAGGCTGACCAGTGGGACTGTTTTACTCTAGATGTTCAGCCTTTATTTATTAAAATACAATTGAAATTCCACTATACCGTTCTTTCCTTTTCCTCATCCTACATGCCCCTGTTTTATAAACTCCTTTCTAGATTTCAAATTCAAATGATTTCTAACCAGACCTTTAATCACTTGTTATTCCAGGATTATCAGGGCCTGGCTACAAAACCAGGGGCCTTTGACTCCTGACTATACTCAGGTGGTGAGGATCAAGCTTGCCCCATGGACTTCGATGCCTCCATACAGCAGGAAGTAATTTAATGATAATGCCACCCTGTTTCCCAACTCCTGATTAGATATCAGTAGTAAACAAAAAAAATGGAGGAACGTAGGGGGAAATGGCCAAGGAAAGAACACCGTGACCCTAATTTCACCTCAAGCTTGAGGCCAGGGCCAAGGCACTCTGTTCCTGGGTTGACATGAAGCTCCCGACTTGGAAATGCCTACCCTCATGACTCATCATTAATGACTGCGCATGCTCCAAAAGGCCTATAAAAGCCCTCCCCTCTACCCAATCCTCCGCTGTCTTTGTAAGAGCCAGTAGCTGACTGGTTTGTTTTCAGATCTTTAGGCAGCAACCATTCTGTGTCTCTCCCCAATAAATCTCTTGTGTGAAGTTTGTTGCACAGTGTGACTTTGTGGTTCCTTGGCTCCAGATTACCAAACTGTCCCTGCACCAGAAAAATACCTTATAGGATGCAATGGCAGCAGAGGTGTGGGAGAGGACGGTTCACTTTGTGGTAAACAGGAAGTGAGAAAGACAGACCTGGCACAACCCCACTGATTTCCTTCCTCTAGATCCCATCTTTTAAAGTAAAACTGTTACCAACTGGGGACCATGCTTTCAACACATGAGCCTATAGGGAACACTTCATAATCAAATGATCAGGTACTATTTAAAAATGATTTATAATTAAATGCAACAGCTCAGCAGGGAAAGGCATTCCCTGTCAGGACTAATGACCAATGTTTGAGACCTGGGATCCATATGGTAAGAAAGACAGAACTGATCTTCATAGTTTTCCTCTGTCTTTCACATGTACACTGTGACACACATACAAAATAAAATTAAATGTAGTACAACATCTTAATTAAATAAAAGAAAGATTTTTTTTAAAAAGGACAGACTGAATATATAAATTCTGAGGCACTGTAAAGTCAATAAACACTGATTAGATGAGGAAGAATGTAGAGGTGGAGGTGGTATTCTTTCTGCCTGGGATTTGTTTCTGATACATTGTTCCCACTGTGTACTTGCCACTGAACCCCCAGGACCCACATCTGTGAACACTTCCAGAATGAATGAGTCTGTGTTGTCACTGAGATCATTCAGGCACCTTGAGCATTGGGTAAGCTAACAGTTCTGGAAGACATGGGTGGGTGGGTAGATTCTGAGCTTTGCAGATCTCATCCTTTTCTGCACTTAGACTCTTGCATTGCTGTAGGGAACAGCTCACGTTCTCCTTCCTGTCCATCAAAGTCATTTTAATGAGCTGTTCTGTACAGCTGTCTTCCTGCAGTAAAGCTATACATTCTTGCTCAGAAATATTCATGTTCAAGGCTGGCTGGCTGGGCAAGTCAACTTGTTACAAAGAATTAGTGAATGAAGATCCACAGCCCCCCAGAACCCCCTGGTTTTGAGCACCTACAGATGTTGGATATTTCCCCATAGTCTGCTAATCTAAATACATTATCACTCTGTTCTGTTATACTCAGTTTCTGGGAGGAGGATCTAGATGGGGTGATGAGGTGTGTGGGATGGACGCTTACATGGGTGCTCAGGGAGTATGCAATCAGCTTTCTTCGAGCTGGTTCCAAAGTCATAAAGGCTTAGGAGGGTATGAGTGAGACTGAGTCGTGTAACTGTGTTTTACGTCAGATTAAACACGTGGCAGTCGCTTAGTAAATGACTCTTATGCCCAAATATACAACAATCCCAATTACAATGTGGTATTTTAAATACTCCCAGGCATCTAAAAAGAAAAAAGCATGATTTAGGTAAACTTGAATATATAAACTTCCTCAGGTACATGGGTAAAATGTATACTTTAAATATAGTTCACAGTAATTGTGCAGCAAGCTTTGAAGTTTAGGCTACTTTCCCTTGTTTACATTTTAGAATACACACTTCTATCCGATGATGTTCTCATTACTTCTTGTTGCGGTGATATAGCATTGACCAAAACCAACATGGGTAAAGAAAGAGTTTGACTTACAAGTTCCCATCATAGCCTACCATCATGGACGTCAGGGCAGGACACAGAGAGGTACTGCTTATAGGTTCGTTTCCCATGACTTCCTCAGCCTGCCTTTCTATTCAGCCCGGGATCACCTGCCCATGGCTGGCACCACCCATAGTGGACTGGGCCTCCATGGTAATCATGAATCATGAAAACTGCCACATGAACTTGCCTCCAGACCCATCTAATGGAAGTCATTCCACAGTTGGGGTTCCCTGTCCTCAGATGTCCAAATCTTGTGTTAAGGTGACAAAACTAACCAGCACAGGTGACCTCTATACCTGACTTACAGCAGTCAGTGTGGCTCTGTGTGTGTGTGTGTGTGTGTGTGTGTGTGTACAATTCTAGTCCATGTGTCTCTAAGCCAAATAGACCTTTGTTTATAGTAATGCATTATTGCTGCCCCAGTTGTAAAGACCCACATTCACCCCTCAACAGAGAGCCCAGAGGAACAGGCTGAATGGAGGCTCTGGGAAGAGACTGTGAGAAGGCAAAGCCTCAAAAATAACAAAGCCAGTTCTCCATGCAGGCATGGCTCTCTTTCTTGAATTTCTATTGTCTATTGAATGAGTTTTCCCACCTTCTCTTATACTTCTTCAAGTAAAAAAAAAAAAGCCTGTTTATTATTCTATTATCATCACCATTTCACTCTTTAAGACCAAGTGCTTTTAGAAATGTCTAATTCCACTGCATTTATTTGTGACATTCAGGAACTAGTTTATTTATTCTATATTTTTTTCAGCATACCCACTATCCAGGGATTCTGGGCATGTATAAATTATGTATAAATGACATGTTTAGGATTGGCAAAGACGAGGTGGTTGTTGATGGGCAGTAAGCAAAATCTGAAAATGCTCGTCAGAAGGACTTTTCCTCTAGGAAGGTCTGGCTAAGAAGGTGGCTGATGCATTTGTGCATTTGAGGTTTACTTTTCTCATCGTTTTATTAATATAATCAGTAAGTGAATCAGCATTGAGCAATGCTTCAGAGACCCCTGAAGGACAGGTGAAGGGAGCAGAGGAGCAGCTGGCTCAGGATTTGCCAAGACTTTTACTCTTACCCTCCATCAAGGTTGGTTATAGTGACACCTCCCTTGTAATTCCAGCATGTGGAAGAGAGAGGTAGGACGATTAAAAGTTCAAGGAATCCTTGGATACACAAGGAATTTTGGGCAACCCTGGGCTAAATGAGACTCACATATTCACAAGACTTGACTCAAACTGGGGTTGTGTGAGAAGAGGGAACCTCAGCTGAGGAATTGTCTCCATGGCCTATGGGAATGTCTGTAGGTCCATTTTCTTGATTTATGATTGATGCAAGAGAACCCAGTCTACCATAGAAGGTGCTATCCTGGCAGATGGTTTTATGTGTAAGTGTGGTGAGGGTAGCACTTGGACAGCTCTGGGGCTGACAATGGTATCTCCTTGAAAAGCTGTTACATAGTAACTCCATCTGGACTTGTAAGGGCAAAGGAGAAGCTGCCGAGTCCCTGTGGTGGTTTACATAGGTGTGGTCCCCATAGACTCATGTGTTTGAATGCTCCACCTATAGGGAGCACTACCAGAAGGTGTAGCCTTATTGGAATAGATGTAACTTTGCTGGAGGAAGTGGGCCTCTGTGGGGACGGGCTTTGAGGTCTCATGCTCAAGCTACTCTCAGTGTGGGACTCAGTTCACTTCCTGTTGCCTGTGGATCAAAGTGTAGAACTTTCAGCTTCTGCTCCAGCACCATGTCTGCTTGCATGCTGCCTTACTTCCCACCAGATAATAATGGCCTAAACATCTAAAGCTGTAAGCTGTCCCAAATTAAATGTTCTCCTTTATAAGAGTAGCTGTGGACAAGGTATGTCTTCACAGCAATAGAAACTCTAAGACAATCTCCAATATGGGGGATGTTTGGGAGGGAATTAGAACTGAAGGTCTTCCAAGGATTCCCATTCAGGGAAAGCATTGAACTCACAGAATCAAAGAGCTCCTTCTTTAAAGTCTTCATGTTCATGGAACTGTTAGATCAGAGCCTGCACCCTTGCAGTCCTAACAAGCTAGGCTCAACCACTAATTCTCAATAGGTCAACTAGTAAATAAAGAAATAATAATAAAAATAAAAGAAAGGAGAAAATTGATGGTGGCCACACTAGGAAAAGGAACAAAATGATTCAAGACTTTCTTCTCCATCTTCGGAGTCTTGACATGAGGGCAAGGGTTGTACATAGCTAAGCAGTCCTGTCTAGGTGTGGGCGTGCCCGTGGCTGACCTATCATTGTCTCAGCCCCAGTCTCTCCAATAATGAGGTCTGACAAGTTGTCAGAACTGAGTGAAATCTCTCCTTGGGAGGCAGGTTCTTCCTCTGCTCTGGGCTTCAGCCTTGTCCTCCCCAGAGCTTGAGACCCCTGAGGAAATTCCAGTTTCTTGAGACTGTTTCAGTAGCCAAAGGGTGGGACACAGTGTCTTTCTTTAGAATACCTTTGCTTCTGGTAGGAGTGTTACACTGGATAAATGTTTTTGTAGGTTTCTCTCCTAACAGTTCACAAGAAATTGCCAGCCATCCTTCCCTAAACTTGTTACCTCCGTGCAGAACCAGAAGCTATGCTTTGTCCTTACAAACTTCAATCAGGTAGAGTGGCCAAAAAGCCTGCATCGAACAGTGTAGCGTCATATCCCTAAGTGCTCTGCAAATGGAAAGCATCCCAGCAGGGCTCATCTCCTTACCGCAGTAAGACACAGCCCATCGTGTGCACAATGGTGACATCGGCCAGATTCAGCTCGGAACAAGTGGTTCTGGGGGCAACAAATAGACAATGGATTAGCATGAGGAGGAAGACCTGCTTGACCTTGCAGTTCAGAAGGTCCTTGTGTTTGCCATGCAGGAGAACCAAGACACCAAACAATGTCAGTGTGCATCAGTGGGCAGAAGGGCATTTGACTCTTGGCTCCCACAGCCAGCAGAGAAGCCCTAAAGCAAGTTAGGCCTAAATAGGTCATCAAATGTGCTTTGATTGGTGTGTGTGTGTGTGTGTGTGTGTGTGTGTGATGTAGATGGCCATTTGGTGGGATCAACCCTTTTGTCTCATGAAGAAACTTTATTCAGGCAGCAGAGAGAAGGTAAAAAAAAATTATGTCAAACATTCCATAATTCTGATGACCCCATGTGCTATTTTGTGCGTATGCACAAGTGGTTTCACTGTATTTCACAACAAACCGGACACAGTGTTGTTCCTTGTGCCAGCCAAACCACCATACCCAGATCAACAAAGTGGGGACTTCTGCTGTCTGCTGCAAGTCAGCCTTCTTAGAAAAGAAACGGGTTTGGTTTGGTTTTGCTTTTGTTTTTGTTTGTTTTGCTTGTGTTTTGTTTTCTGAGCCAGGGTTTCATATAGCCCAGGTTAGCCTTAGGGCCACCTGATCCTTCTGCTTCTACTTTCTGAGTGCTGGGATTGTTTTAGTGCTGGGTATTGAACCCTGCATGCTGGAAGAGTGCTCCACCAACTGAGCCACACAGCCACAGTCCTTTTGGAGACTTTTTACTTCTAAGCCTGGTGGGCTGCTGTGAGGCCAGGCCTGGTGTCTGCTATGGAGACAGGCCTGGTGTCTGCTGTGGAGACAGGCCTGGTGTCTGCTGTGGAGACAGGCCTGGTGTCTGCTGTGGAGACAGGCCTGGTGCCTGCTGTGAGGCCAGGCCTGGTGCGCTGCTGTGAAGATAGGTTGCATTCCTGAGCATGTGACAACAGAGCAACTGTTTGAGCTACTGATGCTGTGCCATGGATGTAGGAGGGACGCCTGGACAGGCTAAGGAGATTGGGGTCTGTCTTACTTACCTCTGATCTGCAACACTCCCGGCATCCCCAGGCTACTTCTTAAATTGAGATAGGCTCTCATGGAGACCAGGCTGCCCTTGGACTCACAGTACAGCTTGGCTGATCTTGAACTTTTCATCTGCTTTCATCTCCTAAGTGTGAGATTATAGGCATCATCACCAGGTCTGGTTTATGTTATGCTGAGGGGCAAACCCAGGGCTCTGTGCCTGCCGAGTAAGTGTTCTAGCAACTGAGCTACATCCATGGCCTCGTCTGTCTATAATCTTAGGTGATGTCAGAACATTAGAGCTGTTCCTGGGTGCATTTATCCATACCCTGTGGTCCACCCTGCCCGTCTTGTGCATTTGCCCATACAGGATGGCTCACCCTGCCTGTCTAGCATTTATCCATACTCTATGGCCCACCCTGCCTGTCTAGTGCTTTTGCCCATACATCATGGCTCACCCTGCCCATCTAATCTGACTGCAAATCTTCTACTTAATTTTTAACTTCCAGTGCATCTGTCGCACCCACCAGAAAGCTTTATGGACCCTAAGAGTGCTCACTTGTCTGCCCTCTGCAGTACCCTGGTATTTATGGACTTCCATTCCTCTGTTTATCCCCACCCTGGTTCTGACCCCCCACTAGACTCTATCTGCAGTGTGGGCGCATATTCTGATATGCCACAAAAGCCATTGCCCTGGTTTGAGCTGATACATAGCTCTGCAGACAAGCTGTCTGCCCTTAACAAAAGCCAGGATGCCTTGCTCCTAGCTTCCTTTGTTAAAGTGTGGATTACCTGAGAAGAGGTGTTGACTGAAACTGGTCAGGATGTTTGGGGTTTCTTTCCTTATGCAATTTGAAGGTTATCTTATAGAGATGCTAATTCAGTACCTACCTGACTGCTAGCCGTGACTAAAGTCCAGGCACCTGGTTGCCTAGGCAACAGCCTTTGTGTGTTCCCGCTCATTTGGGATGGATATATAAGATGTTGGGACAATAAATGGTGATTCTGGCCTTTTCCAAGATGACCGTGTAAGCTGTGTCGGATTATTCCTCGCGACTCCGTTCCAGCCAAGTTAGAAAGTTTGTGTTGGACCCAAACGGGCTCCGACACTGCAGGAAGAAAGGGAAGGTTCCTTTCTTTCACCCGTACCTGCTGACACGATGCTACAGCAAAGGTAAGTGCTCCCAAGGTCTCCGGAAGGAGAGCCAGGGCTTCTGTGGCTGCATCAGATGAGTCCTGGTGTCCTCGGTACTTGTTCTTTGTTTCCTTCCCTCCCATCTTGACTTTCTCCTTCCGGTGGTTTCTGTGAGTTTCCCCACTGAGAACTGTGACTGTGGTTCTATTGTGTAGCACGTGCTTAGCTTCTCATCTTCAAGTAGAGGGCAAGGAAACTGTTCACCTTGCAGAGAAATGTCCCTTAGCATGGCAGCTCCTCGCTTACCCTCTTGCATCTGCTGGCTCCTGGTGAGTAAACAGTACATGTTTCATAACAAGGACTTACATGACTTAGATCACTTAAATGTACCTCTATTTAACTAGACAGTCTTTTGTCACATAAACAGTCCCTAAAGTGAAATAGAATGACTTCAGCCATTCTGAATAGTGAATGTGACTGGAATGTTTATGAATGTCATATAAAACTCTGCATATCAAGACTCCTAAGTGTTACCATTTCTTTAGCACAGAAAGGGTGAATCTCCTTCTTAGGACCAATAGGTTGTTCCTGATGATGCTAGTTTCAAGTTCAAACAGTCTGAAAATCATATGTTTGAGTAAATCAGGTCCCTTTTAAGAGAATTGAAGCTTTGAATGATATGTAATTAGGCAGTTTTGTGCTAAAGTATTTCTGCTTTTCTGTATATTTTCAGTCAAATTAGAGAAAGGGTGAAAGGAACAACAATAACAAGAGAAGATTGCATGTTATAGTATGGATGACCTAGAAGACATCATGGAGTGAAGGAGACTAGATATGAAAAGGCAAGAACTGCTGTGATTTTGTGTGTGCGGGATATCTATAAGTAGCAAATTCATGAAAATTAAAAAGTGCTGGGACTCAAAAGTAGACCGTTGTGCTTACTGGACAATTGCTCTACTTCCTGAACTACACACCCAGGCCAGTCTAATTTCCTTAAATCCAGCTATGTCAGAAAGATTTTAAACTGTTTCTCAGTGCCACCATTGATATGAAATGTTCCCCAACATCCTGCCCATGTCACCAGTCGGACTGCGAGAGGGTCCTACTCAATTTACAAGGCTGGCATTGTGACACATGCCTGAAATCCAGAGTTGGGGAGGCCAAGGCAGAAGAGTTGTCTCCCTTGGGCACCAGCCTTAGCTACATAGTGAGACCTGTCTCAAAACAAACTTACAAAAGAAGATAGAAAAGGAAAATCCCAGTTTCCAGGAGCCGGGGAGAAAGAAAGCAGGGAGTTAATGTGCAACGGCTCCTATCTGGAACGGGGAAAGTTCTGGAAATGGATGGCGGTGGCGGTTGCACAATATAGTGATTGCATCTAATGTCGATGCAGACTCGGAACAGTTCAAGTGGAAAATATGAACACGTTTCTATGATAAACAATGTGATAAAGTAAAATGTTGCCAGGGAGGAATAGCTTTCCAGAGAAACAGCTTTGCAAACTCAGACTAGAGATTCCCCAGCCGTGGGTGCAAAGGCCTGGGTTGTGATCGAAGACTGCCATTTGCTCTCAGCAAACAGTATAATTAATCAAGGCTAGCCCTCTTCAGGCAGTTCTCCCAGCCTGCCAGAGGCTGGGACTGATTACTGTTGACAGAGCCAAATCATCAGGGTCAGAGAAGGAAACAAATATCTTAAACTTCCTCTTCCAAATTAAGGAATTATGCAAAGTAAATGCACTGTATCTAATATCAATTTTACTAGGCATAAAGATACTCCATGTGCAAAAACCCCAGAGTTGTTTGAAATGCAAAATGAAAGACGAAAAGAAAGAGTTTTGTTCAAGCTGGCTGTCTTGGAGCCCTGGTCAGAGCTGCAGTGGTCATTTAACTCAGCTCCTCCGGCCACTTGACCTTCAGCTGTCTACCTGACCAGTGTCGAATGCTGGCTGGTTCACATAAATATCTAACAGGTCCCTCGCTGCTATGCTTTAGATAGACCAAGGGTACCACTTCTCTGCTGGGCATGTGGAATTAATATTGTTGGGCTTGTTAAGTTTGTCACACAAACTAAAGTCACTTTGGAAGAAGTGTCACTTGAGGAACTGGTTCTAGTGGATTGGCCTGTGGGCACATCTGTGGGGCATTTTCTTGTTTATGATCAACGTGGCATGACCCATTCCACCAGGGGCACTGTTGTCCCCGGGCAAGTGGTACTGGGTACTAATGGAGAACAGCCCCAGCAAGCCAGTAAGCAGCTCTCCTCCATGGTCTTTGTTTCAGTTCTTAACTTGAATTCATATCTTGGCTTCTCTCAGTGATGGACTGTAAACTGTAAGCTCAGCAAACCCTTTCTTTTCCAAGGTGGTTTTGCTCAGTGTTTACTCAAGAGTAACAAATAAATCATCAGGACTTGAATCATAAACAAATAATAATAATAATATTAATAATAACAGCAATAAACTTTCTAGAAGACAGTCTCAAAGAACAAGTCAAAAAACTATAATACTTTCTGGAAAGGTCAAATAATAGGCAGTCCTTGGTTTGCCCAGTTCTATGTTCATGGGAACACATATGAATTGGAATCGCAATTTGACTTTGTATGGTTGTCATTTGCAGAGTAAATTGTTTTGTAAACAATGTTGTGCCGTGTCAAAAAAAATTCTCTATTTCAGTAAAGGATGATAGATTCCCTTATCATGAAAGAAGTCAATGGAGATGGGAGGTCATGTCACGATCGTTGCAAATAGACTAATGAGTACTCACAGTGACCGGCTTGTCATTTCAGGTAAGCAGGCTGTTTTGCATTGATAAGATTCATTTGGAAATGCCAAACCTCCCCTGTCTTCCTTCTGCTTCTTCATAATAGCCACAAAAAATGCAGTTTGTGCTGCTCAGTCTGACTAGGCTGTAGAGTAGTACTGAGGAACCTGGGTACCATGTTGATTTCTCACTCTTGCAAAGCTGTTTGCAGGTATAGGTGACTGGGTCTCAGTCAGCTCTCTCTGTGAAATATCCCATGATCCAGGACAGCCATGCTGAACCTCTTAGCTGACAGGTCAGTGCAAGCTGTTTCTTAGACTGACCATTAAAAGGTTTGATCAAGAAAGAAGATGATCTTCCTCTGTTCTGTTTTACAACAAGCTGCAGGGAAGCTCAGAGCTCTCGTGAGCTTATTTGCCCTGAAGGCAAGGCTGGAGCAAGCAAGCGAGCAAAGGAACAACAGGAAGGGAGGAAAGGAGGGAGGAAGGAATCTGGTTAGCAGCAGACACAGCAACTGCAGATTTCAGTTCAGATCACGTCCACACCTTCTTCTGCCAGCACAGCACAGTTTCTGGTATTTCACTTGTCCTCTGTAAAGCTCGCTTTGAAGAACAGTCAGTGATGTCATTTTCTCTAGAGAGTACAATGGTCTGAATGTATTCTCCAAAGTCCTGTATTGAAACGTAACTGCCAGTGTGATAGTACTAAAACGGAGAGCCTTTAAGAGGTGATTAGGAGGAATTACTATCATGATAAAGCAAGTCTCATCTGTCCCTTTGGCTCTCTGACCTTCTGCCATGTGACGTTGCAGCAGTAAGGTGTCATTCTGAAAGAAGAGTGTGGGCCTCACCAGACCCTGATAATGCCCATGCCTTCATCTTGGCTTCAGTTTGCGGAACCTTTAAACATACTTTTATTATTTATAAAGTATCTAGTCCTTATTATTTTTTTTACAGTATCTTAAATGGACTAAAACCAAGATAAAATTCAAGGGTGGAAAAGAGATGTCTTCATTCAGCTGGTCATGCAATTATCCATCACCCATCCTTCCATCCATCCATCCATCCATCCATCCATCCATCCATCCATCCCCATTCATCCATCCATCCATCCATCCATCCATCCATCCCCATTCATCCATCCATCCATCCATCCATGATCCATGCACCCACTCGTCCACCACCCATTATGTTTAAAGTGTTGTTCTAAGTTCTGGAAGTTCACAATAATTGAAATGTGCAGAAGAATCCCTGTTTTCTTGAATGTATATTTTAGTGGGCAAAAACAAACAAACACGTCAAAGCCCTAAGTGGCCTTCTGTAAAATAAAAAACACATCACAAAACAACATGCATGTATTACTATTACAGATTATAATTAAGTATCATAGGAAATGAGGCCTGGGAAAGAGACATGGGGACCATTTTAGCTGGACTGCTCAGGGAAAGTTTGGGGAGTTTAATTTTTAATAAAAGCCTTTTTTCATACAAAGTGTTTTTGGGATGGTGAGAGATGGCTTGGTGGTTTTCCTCTGTTTTCCCAGAAGACCCAGGTTTGACTCATGGTCTTGTTCCAAAGGATTCAAAACTCTTTTCTGACTCTGCAGTCACCAGACACACACAGGGTTCACGTACATATGTGCAGTCAAAACATGTAATTGCATTGAATAAAAGTAAATGAAACTTTACAATTTTCAAGTGTTTTTCCCATGAGTAGTTGGAAGGTGCCTTGAGGAGAGATAGAAGTTCTGTCCTCAAAAGATTTGCAACAGGAAAAGGTGCTGGGAAATATACAAAATAAATATAAGTCAAATATGATTTTAAAAAGTACGTTAATTGTAACTATTAACTATGTAGCAGGCTTGTAGTCCATAAACCAATGTGCATCTTATTTTCCCCAAGCAAACATAAGCTTGGACTGAGCAAGGCTAAGTGACTTATCTGGGGTAACACAGCAAGGAAGGCACAGACCTACGTCCCAACTCCAATTCTCTCCAAAGCTATATGGTGAGCATTCGTTTTCATTCTTTACTTGTCACTTGTATTTACTGTGTCACTACAGAGCTGTCACTGAGAGCTAGTCTACTTCTACCGAGGCAAGTGACAAAACAGGTATCGTTGGAGGAGGTAGCATTAGAACTTCACTTAGGTAACTGGTAGTGTTCAGGATAGTGCATTTGAAAAGCCTCCAGTAAAATTAACCAGGTTCACAGTGTGTTTGGAGAGGCCAAAAAAATTTGTTTGGCTAGAATTGATGGGTAGAAAAATGAGAATAAACTTATATAAAAAAACAAAACAACAAAACCAAAACCCAAAACTTAGGTCAGATCCCAAGTCTGAGGTGCTAGACAGAGGAGGTGGAACTTGGTTGAATCAAGCAGCCATGATGACTGTACCTACTGAGCGGGGCAGAGTGAGGTAAGGGGCTGTCTCCTCAGAAAGCAGCTAGCCTGCTGTGTGAAGGGCAGACTGGATAGGACAGTCTGCTCAGGAAGAACGAGGAGCCCTGGGAAGGGCAGAGGCAGCAAGTGGAAAGCACAGGAAATGGAGGACATCCCCAAAGAAGAGTGGACCGCAGTTGTGAAAGACTGGTCGGGGAGTGTTGAAGGAGCGGCAGGGCTGTGTTCTGGCAGCCCTGGCTCCCACATGGCAGGTTTATGCCCCGAAATAATTACACGGAAACTGTATTCTTTTAAACACTGCCTGGCCCGTGGTCTGTAGCCTCTTACTGGCTAGCTCTTACATATCGATCTAACCCATTTCTAATATCCCTGTAACACCACGAGGTGCGCTTACCAGGAAAGATCTTAACCTGCGTCTGTCTGGAGTGGGAGAACCATGGCGACTGCCTGACTCAGCTTCTTTCTCCCAGCATTCTGTTCTGTTTACTCCACCCACCTAAGTTTTGGCCTATCAAGGGGCCTAGGCAGTTTCTTTATTAATGAGAAATCACTCCCACATCAGGGGAGAGTCAGGAGGAGGAAAGGCGAAATAAGGAATAAGTCACCCTGGTGAAGCTGCAGGCAGTTCTTTATTCTCTTACATTTTCCACTCTGTTTCTGCTTTACCATTTATCTTTGATGCCCAGACAGGAGTCAAACGGCAGTTTTACTGCAAGCTCTTTGTGAGATCCTGTGAATGCCGATGGAACAAAGCTCTTTAAATTCTGACCCGAAAGGTCCAGATCACTTCACCCAATGAAAATCTCATTAGGTACTGTTTGAAGAGCAACACACTCAAATCTGACTTTGTTTGGCTTGTATGGTTTGATCCCTTTAAAGTGATAGCTTCTCAGTAGAATTGCTGGATGCATGAGCGTTCAATCACACAAGCAGGAGGTCTGCCTGCTGGGGCTGAAGGTGTTACCTTCCTGTTGCTAGGTGATGCTCTCCAAAGCAATCGTTCTGTCTTAAAGGATGGCAACACTTTCTAATTCCTTTTCTTTTGAAAGCAAACACATGCTTAAGACTAACCCCAAATTCCCTTCTCTGACCCTAGCAAAAGGGGTCCTGGCATAGACTGTTTGGGATTCTCTCTGCCCCTCTGTAGTTCCCTTCAAAATGGACCCTCTTAGCCTTACAAATATGACTTTCACCAACGAGATGGCCGGCTTGGGGATGTAACTTGGTGGTAGGGTGATTGCCTCACATGTGTGGGGCTCCAGGTTCGATCCCATGAACCACAGCAGACAAGCAAACAGTGGAAAAGTAGCAAATGCAACTCAGTGTGAGACTTGGAAAATCGTCGGCAGTGGGCTTCATAATCTCTTTCTCCTTCTTGGAACCCTGACGACAACAGGCTGGCCTTTGAAACACGGGAGGCCAGCCAGAGCAGACAGGCTCCATTGCAGTGGAAGACACTGGCCAATTCATTTGCTGAGAATTAGTCATGGGAAGGAGGCCATCTTCCAGGGATTGCCTAGACCATTCCTGAAGGAAATCTCCAGAGATGGAAAGACTTGTAAAAGGAAGTAAATCAAATGCTGGATTCTTTAAGCCATTTAATTTAAGGGGGACTTGCTATAGAGCAGAAACTGGTCTGCACCGGTGTCCTCCCCTAACTAACATCCCATTTCTACCTAATGGGTATCTAAAGCAAACGGGCTGTTTTTCAACTTAAACAGATCCAATACACCTTTCATAAGCGGTAACGTTTGAGAGGAATTTCATTTCATTTTATCGACTTACCTGCTTATGTACACTTTAATATTTTACCTCTTGTAGCTCACCAACCAATATCAAAATTTATCTAATGTCAAAGTTTCACAATTAATTGACCAATATTTAATTAATCAAGTATTAATTACCACAGGTGTCAGTGATTTTTGGAAGGTTTTATTTATTCATTTTTTTAGAAGAAAGGTTTAATTTCATGTGCATGAGTGTTTTTCTCCATGCATTTATTGTACCATATTGTGCCCGGTGCCCACAGAGGCCAGAAGACGGTATCAGATCTCTTGGAACTACAGCTGGAGACAGTTGTGAGCTGATGTATGGGTGCTGGGAACTAAACCTCTGAACTACTGAGCCATGTCTGCAGCTCCTCAGGTTTTCTTTTTTAATTTTTTAACATCCTGACTACAGTTTTCCCTCCCTCCTCTCTTCCCAGCCCCTCCCCACATGACCTCTTCCCTGCATCCCCATTCATTCCTTCTCAGTTTCTATTTAGAAAAGGGTAGGCCTCCCATGGATACTGACAAAACATGGCATATCAAGTATAGTAAGACTAAGCACCACTCCTTGTGTTAAGGCTGGGGAAGGCAATCCAGTATGACGAATAGAATCCCAAAAGCCAGTACAGAGGTCAGAGGCCGCCCCTGCTCCCACTCTTAAGAGTCCCATAAGAAGACCAGGCTACCTGACGGTCACATACTTGCAGAAGGCCTAGGTCAGTCCCATGCTGGCTTCCAGGTTGTCGGCTCCATCTCTGTGAGCCCTAAGAACCCAGCTTCGTTGATTCTGTGGGTTTTCTTGTGATGTTCTTGGCCCCTCCAGCTCCTACAATCCTTCCTCCCTCTCTTCAGCAGGATTCTCTGAGTTGCTTGATGTTTGGCTGTGGGCCTCTACATCTGTTTCCATCAGCTGCTGGACAAAGCCTCTCTGATGACAACTGGGCTAGGCACCAATATACGAGTATAGCAGAATTTCATTAGGGATCATTACCCTGACATATTTTTACTCCAGTTGTGTTTGGTTCTATCCCTGGTCTCTGGGCCTTCAGAGTCTAGGTCCTGACCCTCCAGGTATTGTACTTTTAATCTTAGTATTTGTATGATGAGGGTCCTTAATAACATAAATATTTTGATTTTATATTTCACATTTCCAAAATTCGTGAATTGTTCATCGCTGTGTTAGCAGTGATAAGCAGTGGGATAAGAAGTGGAAGGTTCTCGATTCTAATGGCTGTTTGAATGGTAGCTTCCCCCAGCTCTAGTGCTTCTCTTCCAGCACCTAGAGCCACATGCTAGGTTCCCAATAACTCTGAGTAATGAGTTCTCAACCGTAATGACTCCCTTAAATTGTAGGCCCTTTTAAGGTATGGTAAATTGATTTTTCAGTTTTTCTATCCTTTGTCAAATGGATTGCTGCCTTCATTCTTCCTTATTCTCCCTGCCTGATTACTAATCCTGTAAAATATTCAAATAGCTTCTTTTTAGAAGTAATATAGTAATTTTCCCTAAGTCAAGAAAATCAGCTGTTGCAAAAGAGCTCTAGATGGACACTGCTCATATTATCTCTATTTATATTCCCTTTAATCTAGCGAGGAAGTGAGCCCGCCAAGACCTGTAATAACTGATAAGACCATTCATTATGCAGTCTGAAGGCGCAGTTCTCCATGGCGGTGGTGAGCACAGAGGGCTGCGGGGGCTAAGTGCCAACCGTGTGCTCACATGCGCTGCTGTAGTAAGGAAAGGTATGGGGAAAATGTAAATGTTGAGCTGTGCTTTAATCAGAAATTATTTTCGCAAGGCCTGTTGGAGTCCAACTATATGGGATTTGTCAAATGGTTGCATTAAAACTGAATTCTTAGGATGACCTGAACATTTATATTCCTCAAAGTTTCTATAAAAAAAAACCTTTATGGTATTAAGGTGTGCTTTCCTTCTTAATTTTTCTGTAAAGAAACTCATTGTCTACTATTGCTGTAAAAGGAAAAATAGGAAAGAAGAAGAGGAGGAGATGAGAAAGGGTAGAGAAAAAGAGAGATAGAGAGAGACAGAGAGACTGATGATGGCTCTTACCCAGTTCAAACTAAACAAAGCCAGGCCTGGACATCTGAATTTGGGATTTATTGATGTTCCCTTCATCTGACTTGAGAATTGCCTTGAAGTACTGCAGGTTCCCTGGCCAGTACAGTAGCTTCTTACCAGCAAAGGGGTAAAGAAGCTGGAATTTGTTTCTGTTTCGCTTTGATCTTGTTTGTTTTATTTTTTCAGAAAAAAACCTATTGGTTGTAGACTATGTGGTGCAAGGAGGCATCGTGGGTGTGGATGGTGCTCAGGGCTGGAAAGAGGAAGCACTGTTGGGCAATGCATCCATCTATTGTGTTTGCAGAGGATCATCTCGAAGCACCGTGGAAATCAATGTATCTCCTCATCTGATTAGCAACTTGGTTGCCTGTCTATAAGATAAAGGACTTGAATTTAGCATCTCTGAGCAGAGTGGCTTCAAGAAGACAAACCCCTTCCCCTGTAAGTTTGCAGTGAGATAGTCTAAATGTTGGCTCAGGGTCCCGATTACAGCAATAATGGAGCATCCTTCACAATACACTGCAGGCAGAAGCCTAATTAATGAGCTCAATTCATCTGAAGCAGAGTCCACCTACTGTGCACGAGAGATGCATATCCATCAAGCCTGAACGAGATGTGGGCCTGCAGAATGTGCTCTATCAATGCCGTTTTAACACCTTATATCAGTGTCTCTTGGAGCACTTTGTAAATATTAACTCTCATATACTATTGGGAAAGTTTATAATAGCATATTGTTTGGCAGGCGAATAAACCGCAGCCTTGGATCACACCAGTAAACGCTACTCTCCAGTGGCTGAGGGCTCATGAGCTTTAGCTGATGGAGGCCGAAGCAGGATTAAGCAGTGCTTTGGGGGCAAAAGAAATGTGGTAAGCGGTGTTTCAGATGCACAAATTTGATTCTCGTCACAGCTAAAGGCAAACCCCAGACTCAGTATCTTTATGGTGAGTTAGGGTTCAGAGACGTGGGGCTTAGCATGCACAAAGTTGAGTCTTTGATCACCAGGAGCACATAAACTAGGTGTGGTGGCAAACATCTGTAGTCTCAGCACTCGGGAGGTATAGGCAAGAGGATGAGAAAGTCAAGGCAATATTAAGCTACATAGCAAATTAGAGACATTGTCTTCAGAGGGGGTGGATAGGGGTGTCCTTTATCCCGAGGTTCCAAGGACTCGGAAGATAGATGATTTGTTTTAGGGGTTCTGTTCGGCTCTCCGAGCCCTGAACTGTGGCTCCCCAGTGCAGTGTAGGACATTAGTAACACTTCTTGCTGCTGTGACAAAACCCCAGACAAAAGCAGCTAAAGGAGGAAGGGTTTGTTTGACTGGCAGCTTGAGAGTCCAGCCCCCATGGCAGGGAAGGTATGGCAGCAGGAATACGAGGCAGTGGGTCACGCTGCGCTGCGTCTGAGGTCAGGAAGGATAGAGATGAATGCTGGTGCTGAACTCGCCCCATTTACAGCCTGGGGTCCGGGCCATGGGATGGTGGCACTCACAGTTGGATTTGATCCTCAATTGCCCCATCTACAAACTCCCCCACCACTTTGACTCCTAGACGATCCCAGACCTTATTGATTTGGCAATCGGTATTAACTATCACATACAACAAAGACTGGGTTAGTCGGTCTGGGATTGGATTCTTCCGTGTAACTTTGATCTAGTGACCTTGTTCTGCTCTAACTTCTCTGGACTGTGGCATCTTCATGCCCCTGGATAAAGTGTACGGTGCCACTGGTTATATGGGACTACTGCAACAGATAAAACAAAGGCAGGTTAGCTCCTTACTAAGAGACTACTTCACACATGATGCTTGCTTCTTAAGACAGTCCAGGCAAATAGATCTAAGTATTATTTGAATGAAGTTGAACTTTCTTTTCTCTTGGTGTGAGACTAGAGCAGAGAGGCCACCCCAAAGCCCACTATACAATCCGGGAAAGATGGCATGAAGGTCCAGAGAAGCAGGTCAGTCTACGAACTTGAGATGGACAAGATTGGTGAGGATGCCATTCAATCTGTGAGGAGTTTTTACTGGCCTGTCTTTTGGCTACTATCTCTGCCCCATCTAAGGATGAACCATTATATTTGTTTCTGGGTGTTTCTGTAAGAAGGAAACACAGACCGAGTGACTTAAAAGTAAAAAACATAAAAAAAATTTAAAAAAATGTTGTTTCATTTTAGAAAGTCAAAAGTCTAAAAAAGTTTTGTCTGAGTTCTGTGGAAGAGCTTCTCTCTAAGCTTCTGGAAGTTTCTGGGATCCATTGGTTACCCTGTCTATGATCAAAGATATCAGATCCCTTTCTTCCTGTTCTTTTCCACATGGCCTTTTCCTCTGTGTTGCGGCTCTGATGTGGTCATTGGATTCAGATGTCTACACAAGTGTGACCTCGATTTGCATACATCTGCAAAAGCTTTCTTTCTGAGACCATATTCATACTGCACAGAAGTGAAGACTCGGTCATGTGTGTGTGTTGAAGGTATATTTCAGCCTATAATCCCCTTGGAAAGGTATCAGTCACAGCAGAACCCATCCTGTGCCATCTTCACTCTAAACAGGATGAAAAAGATGGCTCTGGTAAATGGGCTGCTGGAACCCCTGAGAGCCTCTGGAAACAAGTCTTGATCATCAAAGTGCTCATAACATTTGTGTCTGCCTCTAACTGGCACCTACCCCCATCAACAACCTCACAGCAAACCCCAACTGATTGTGTCCTTGCCTCAGGACGTGGAGGCTTCACAATGGTGTGCCTTATCACTCAGAAACAGATGCTGCTTCTGACATAACGTCTAATTTGCCATATTAAATGTGTGCTTACAATAAGTAAAATTCAATTGCTTCAAAAGCAGATTTCCAAAAATATATTTAATATTAGGGCTTCTATATCACCCCAAACATTTCTTTATTACCAATGAATGTCAATCCATTTGAATATGAAATCTCTTTTTCCCAGTACACAAACCATACCACCACTTAAGCGTTTCTTCTTCATACGCTGCTGAGCTTATCAGTTGTTTCCTAGAGGAAAAGGGCATTATAAAGCTTCTTTTGAGAGACACTGGTTCAATTGATGTTCTAATGCACCCAGAAAGGTACGAGGAGCAAGATTGCAGCTGATGGGAAGTGGATAGGTGCAAGAGGACAAAGGGAAAGTTCCCTGTGCCCTTCTAGATATGGGCATTTAAAGTGTTTTCGCCATTTCAATAAATGGCACAGTGGATGAAAAGTTTGCACATTTGATGGAGATTAGCTAAAATAAACTAAAGTTTGAACAAGTGCATTTGAGATGAATATTGTCATATGTCCTGGAAGCCATTTGTTTATGGGTACTCCAAATACATCACACAGACACAGTCTAGTTAATTGAAGTCTTCACTCCAGCTGGCTGGGACTACACACAGTGTTCAAGACCTAAGTAATACACAAAGTGCTTAGGGAAAGGGGTTTTTGAAGGCAAAAATCACATCCTGGTACCTCTCTCAGTAGCTGCAGAGGGTGGTTTTCTGCAAACAAGCGCTTTAACAGGAACTAGGGAGCATCTTGACTTCAGGTTCCTAGAACAGCGATGGATACTTTTCCATGAGATTCTACATCAAAAAGATGAAATTCTAATTACACCTAAAATGACCTCAGCAAGGATACAGGCTGAAGGAGCTTCTGCACTATCCTGCCCTGTCACACAATGTCTCTTTTCTAGAGTGATATCTGTCTTGTAAATATTGACTTAGGCTGAAGAGTAAAATGTGCAGAGTAAGAATAAACTTAAACCTTGGATTGAGCTGGTGTCACTTATGCACAGAGGTTGAGAAGTCTGTGATTAGGGCTGAGAGCAGCAAGCAGGGAGGAGACAGGGTCACCAAGGAGGTGGAGACAGACCTGGTGTTGGTGTGACAAGGGACATAAGCAATTAATTAGTTCAGAAGGGAGAATCAGGATTGCAGGCAGACAAGGAGCAAAAGGCTTTCAGCAGCAAAGCATGTTTAGTAGGTCAAAGAAGACTCAAATTCAGTATAACTGAGCACAATGGCTTCTCCTCTTTGTGACTGCAAACTGCCTCTAAAGGCTTATTTTTGTACCCATGGAATAGTGCGGTTCTGAGTCGTCATCTGAGAGGCTGTTCTCTCTGCAGTGGATGGTAGTTAATACAGAAACCATAGCTGGTCAAAGTGCAGAGAAAAGTTGTGCTCAGCTATAAATGGGACATCAATTTCACACTCTCTTTCTTCAAGACTCAGGGAATATTTTGGAAAGATTATAAGAGCCAGAAGTCAGGGAAGAATGCTGAGAAACACTGTTTTCTGGACATGACAGACTATTGCATTTATGAACTCATAACAGTTGTGGCTGCCTATACAAGGCTTGGGTAAGATCAAGGTAACCCACATTCCAGCACGCATGGGGGAGGCTCATATGGCCCTACCCTTAGCTGAGGAGCTATTGACAGTTGACAGATGCTCATGTGTTCAGGAAGAGTTGGTTTTCCATAGGGATGTGGTCCCTAGTAGGTTGCCATGCCCAGTTGATATCCCTATGCCCATGCGTATAATGGTGACACTAAGTGGTTTCAGTGGCATATAAAAGCACAAAGAAAACAAACATGAAATTGGGAGAGGATGTGGTAGTGGGATCTGGGAGGAGTTGAGGGTGAATTTAAGCAAAATACATTATATACATAGATGAACTTCTCAAAGAATAAACAAAACACTATAATAAAAACATGTTAGATGATTCCTCCTCTTTGCCTGCCGTCTGCATCAAGTGTAACTTTTCAGGGTCTTTCTCAGTGTCCCCATGATGTGGCACATTATCACCTTTCTAGTTAGTCTCATCCCCAAGGTCTCCCAGTTTTCTTTCACGCATGGAATTGCTGTTCCCTTCAGAAAACACACGTATGCTTTTCTGATTCCATTCATGCTGCTCTTTCCCTTGGAATAGCTTCACTGTGCCCCACCCTTAATGAATTCTGACCATTTTAGATGCCCAACTCAAGTATCATCTAACTTCTCTCTCTCTCTCTTTAATTCAGCTATGCATTTTTTCCTCTCCCCTCCCTTTCTCCTCTCTCCCTTTCTACCCTCTCCTATGACCCCCATGCTCTCAATTTACTTGGATGTCTTATCTCTTTCCTATTTAGATCCATGTATGTCTCTGTTAGGGTTCCCTTTGTTATCTAGGTTCTGTGGGGTTGTGGACTGTAGGCTGCTTTTTTTTTTAGCTTTATATTTAAAAGCCATTTATGAGTAAGCAAATATTATAATTATCTTTCTGAGTCTGGGTTACCTCACTCGATGTGTTTTATTTTCTAGATGTCATTATTTTTTTACCCCTGTGTCTCCCAACATTACACCACTCTCTTTTCTCTGATTATTCATTTTTCTCAGCAATGCACACTACAGTTCTTTTAGTTTTTTCCTTTTTCCATATATATATATATATAAACACATAATTTTTGAAAGTGATTCTTTCTTATTTTTAATGGGTACTGGTATTTTGTCTGCATGTATATCTGTGTGAGGTGCTGGTTCCCCTGGAAATGGAGTCATAGATGGTTGTGAGCTACCATGTAGATGCTGAGAATTGAACCAGGGTTCTCTGGAAGAGCAGCTAATGCTCTTAACCTCAGAGCCATCTCTCTAGTCCCAGCCATTGCTTTCTTATGCTGAAAATTTTTGTTCTGTAGGTTAGGTTGCAAAATTCCCAGGGCAGGGTCCTACGTATTGCAGTATTTTTTCTGTCACTCCATGTCACGTCTAAACAGTGGAGAGACATGGTGAGCTTTAATGTGGACAGTTTTTTGAGAGATGGGAAATAGGTTGGTTTGATGCAGTAACCAAAAGGTGGAGGGTGAAGAGTCTTTGTCAGTCCAGAACAATGAGGAATCATGTATAATATCCTATAGTTATTTAGTGGCGGAGCGAGGATGTGAACTCACAACTCTGGACTGTCTTAAAGCTCACAGGCAATTGTTTCCTAATGACATGAACTTCGGACTGAGTTTGTTTCCACTTGACTTGGCTTTAATGCCACCCATTCTCCATCCATGTGTACAGCCCATCTCTTATTTACTGTCATGTACACAGAGAATGGGAAGCATGGTTTGAAGATGCCCTTACATATTATAAGCTTATTCTTAAACACTCTGACACTGAGAAGCTTGGGCTCTCAATAGGCAAGCACACTGGCATGGCTACTTTATTAAAAACAGAACAGAAGCTGTCAACTGGGTTTCATTTAGAAAAGCATCTGAGACTTGTCTGAGGAATGTAGTGAGTAGCAACAATCCGATTAACTGACCATTAAGCAATCCAGAATGTGTCTTCTTGAGATGGATACCCATTGTCAAGGTTACTAGAGTAAGCTGACCACTGTTTGAAACTAGAGTGTTTCTCCTGGAACATAGTTAATCTGTAACAACCTCCTCTTGTAGAAACTGAATGTTAAAGACTGTACTGCTAATCAAACCAACCTGGCTTACCACAGCAGGTCCCTGTGATTGCCCAATGAGTTAATTACATTAAATGCACCAGAAAGCTGGGCATGGTGGTAGGTGCCTATAATCTTATCACTCAGAAGTCAAAGTAGGACCCTGAGTTCAGGCCTGACTTTACTGAGGAGCGAGATTCAGTTTTTCAAAAAACAAAATGTACATGACACCATTGTGGCTGTAACAAAAGACAGAAAATCTGACTTAAGTTTCTCCTAACATCTAATCTAATGTCAAGTCAACACCTGATTCCAGCAAATGATGACTCTCCCTTCTTTTTTTTTTTTTTTGGTTTTTCAAGATAGGGTTTCTCTGTGGTTTTGGAGCCTATCCTGGAACTAGCTCTTGTAGACCTCGAACTCACAGAGATCCGCCTGCCTCTGCCTCCCGAGTGCTGGGATTAAAGACTCTCCCTATTTTTGTATTATGTCACTTTCCATGAGAGGACTTCTGTTTTCCCACAGACTAAATATACAATGAACTTATGTACTTTAAGAGAAATCCTCATTTCAATTGTTTTAATTTCTTATCTAAAAGAAAACTAATTTAGACCTTCAAGAAAAGGTATTATTACTTCCTAGAAGACAACTGCCTTCGAGAGATTGTTTAGCCGTGGATGGGAGCATTGCATTCCTTGTTAGTTAGTAATATGTAGCCTTATTTCCAATCCTTTCCTTGCTTCAAAGTTATAGTTGAATTTTAGTTTTTCTATGGAAAATTGTCGAAATTTTACTGCGATTATCACTGTTACTCAAATTGCAACACAGATGCCACACATCCCAATACCATTACATATAAATCTGACATTGTAAATTATATGTAGATCATAATTCATTTCAAGAAAGTGTTGTCATGAAGTGTGATTTATGCAATTTACAATTGCCACAGAGCAAGCTATCTTTTCCCATGATGATAGTGCTGAAATTGAGGGCTGTGTCTCTGATACAGAATGCAGAATCTAATAAATAATGGATGTGTAAAATATGTGCTATAAAATCAAATATACAAAACTATTAACCTCTTCAGTTAATTAAAATAGGAGGGCCTACAAATTGAGCATAAATCTACTGTGCAGTTATATAACACACTCCCAATGGGCGATAAAGTACACAAATAGCACATAAAAATTATGGGCAGCAACTCAAAGATGTGACCTAAAATAGAAACTGAGGTTCTGTAACATTAAGTCATACATTGACAATACTCTTCTATGTTTTATTAGGCAGTGGCGAAAAGTCTTGTGGGTGTTTGTTTTACAAGATTACAAAGATAATTTCAAAGAACAAGAGTTGGGCCATGTGAATAGTGCTACCAGGGATGGGGCTACAGAAGTGATGGAGGAGGGTCATCTGTCTGTCTGTTGCTTTCATTGGTTAATTAATAAAGAAACCGCTTGGCCTGATAGGTCAGAACATAGGTAGACAGGGAAGACAGAACAGAATTCTGGGAGGAAGAAAGCTGAGTCAGGCAGATGCCCTGCCTCTCCTCTCTGAGATGGAAGCAGGTTAAGAATCTTCCTGGTAAGCCACTACCTCGTGGTGATACACAGATTAATAGAAATGGGTTAATCAAGATGTGAGAGTTAGCCAATAAGAGGCTGGAACTAACGGGCCAGGCAATGTTTAAAAGAATACAGTTTCCATGTAATTATTTTGGGTAAAGCTAGCCAGTTGCCTGGAGCTGGGAAGTGGAAAGCAGCCCACCGCTCCTACTACACAGAAGTACCCTGGGTTTCAGGACACTTAAATTTTTCCCAGTGTGAAGTGGACAATGTACATGCTTCATAACTGGTACATCTAAGGACTTTACACTCTAACTTTCTTAATTCATGGATTAAATAAGAAGTAATGTCCCCCCACTCCAACCCCCTACAATTCAAGAACCTAGAAAACTGTATGAGTTTCATTTGGATGCATGAGTTTCTTGGGAAGTCTTGTAAAGATATTAGGACCTGTGTTGATATTTTTAGTATAGTCATTCCATTCATTCTAGCAATATTAAAAATGTTTGACCAATTCCTCTTCAAGGAGATATATGTTGGCTGAGGTGGAGTAGTGAGACTCATATCTTCTTAAACCATTTCCTTCTGAAGACAGGAAAGTTGAGTGACTTTCCAATCTCCCTTGAAGCTTCATATGTACCTCTTTAAAGCAAACAGTGTATGGGTCCCTGGAAGACAAAAGACTTTACATTGTTTTACTAAACCCATGGTTGACATTCTAAAATTAGTTAACACTAATTAGAATCCTGTAAGTATTGAAGAATAGTTTTCCGTTTCTGGAAAAAGGCTGGAGTCAATGCCAAATTACCATAGTAAATACTAACGAGTTTTTCCTACTTCATTAGTGAGCTAGCCAGAAGGCAGTGATACTGAGACCAAAAGCTAAATGCAAGCTTTAATTTACTGAACAAGATAAAACAGTAATGCACCCTTTCACCTTGAGTATCATTATTCTGTCCCAGTGAAAGGGAATATGGTGTCCAAGTCTTGAGCTAGAGATAGTTGCAAAACCTATGACTCACATATTCAGTGTCTGAGTTAGAGTTATCCTACAGAAAGTGAGAAACTCAAGAGAGTGTCCTGACAGCGACATGGTAATAAATCCATACAGGGCTGAAGGCAAGGAGAATTTATGAAGGGATTGTACATCTTGGAAGTGAGCTGAGGGAGAACCAGTCCTTTTTGAGTATGCAGAAAGATAATCCCACCTTCTTAGGTGATATGGGAACTTCTTCAGCCAAGGCTTAAGAAAAACAGAAAATGACTATAGCCAGTTATAGAAAGAAATAGTTTTTAAAAATAAAATAACATCTTTAAAGAGACGGAACAAGTACCATTTTAAAAGCACTTCTTGTCAGAAAATGACTTTAGATATACAATAGGAAAGATTTAAACATGAAAGACCTCTAAACAAGACACAGTGTATTTACAAAATGTACATAGGCTTGTGAGAGAAAGGAAAAAGATTATAGTTATAAAAAGACAGACAGTCATAGATTAAAGGAACAAATACAATAAAATAAATATTAAAAAGTAATAGAGTAAATAATAAACCATCTAAAGACGAAAAATACACACGAGTCTGTATTATTATAGTATTGTGTTTGCTTTGAATTTTTTGACTGCGATTGAACTAAGTACAGAGACATTTCATTGTATGAGCTTCTAAGCTAAACCAACATATATATTTTAAAGGTATCCTGACTTCAAAATTTGAGTCTAAGTTTATGTTACTTTGGAAAAGAGGTTCTGCTTTTGTTTTCACAGAAGATGAGAACCTGTGGATTCCTTCCAGGCTAATGCTGTTTGATTTAACAAGACTCTTTGAAAGGTCTCTATAAACCCTAAAAAATACTTCACCCAACAAACAGCAGTAAGCAGTTTGGAGAAAACTATGCCAAAATTCCCCAAATGATTATTTATAAATGTATACTTTCAATTTAAAAGGGCTGGTTATAAATGATAATGGTCATGGTAAATTTCTAGAAAAATATAATAAGGGGGAGAAGATATAAAGATGAATACTTTGCATTAGTATGGATCTTGGTTTATTGACACAAATTTAAGGCCAATTTTGTTACACTGTGTATATGTATATTTCTATTCTTGTTTAAAATATTATGTTTGTGCAGCTCATTTAAAAATGTAATATATAATTTAAAACCTTAGCTTAATAGATAGTCATTTATAATAGTCAAATGTGTAGCACTTAGGGGTTTTAGATATACAGAGATATAGTTTAGTTAGATAGACAATCTTCAACACTTCAAAGATCTAGAGTGTGACATTTAAAAAGTTTTGAAAACTTAGAATTTTCTTAGCAGTGAGACATGTCTGCTTCTAGCAGTACCAATTACTTCAGAGAGGTTGATGAGCATTGAAGAAACTTGTTATGGAATTTGCCTTCAATGTGACAAGGTTAGTCATTTGGGCAAGAAACTGCTCTTGCCTGGACTGCTTGATGGTATGCTGTATAAACTGGACATGCAAGAACTACAGGAAAATGACTACTGAACTTGACTAAGGAAGGTGAGACAGCCTTTTAGCTTTCCTACTCAATGAAAGACTCTGCCAGACATTCTGCAGGACACAGAAGAGAATAACTAACAAACTGCCAATATAGATGAAACAGTCTTTCAAATTTCCTGCTTCTTGAAAAAAAATCTGCCAGTTCCTATGGATGCCTCAATGTTATGAAAGAACTTTGGGTGACTGACAGAGACAGTAAGATGTCATTTCTAGAACTCTGGAAGTTGCGTACAATGCACTTCCTGTTTACCTAAGTAATATTATATCCTTTTGGAGTCTTTGATGGAGTTGAAGACAGATAATTAAAGTTTTTCTTAGCTATAATAAAAGATAAATTAGATATAAAACTTTAGATTCACAAAGATAATATAGACAATAGAATATTTTCTTCAATTTTTCCAGATACTAATAGACTAAATATCATAACCTTAATTCTTGCTTGGTACCTGTTTAGTTGTATGTAATTTTACTATGCTAAAGTTAAAAATTTTCCTTTTTACTTAGACAGAAAAGGGGAGCCAATAAAGTTTAAGATACTGGTCTGCTTTTGGCATAGTGCTGATAAAAAGCCCTTTTCTTCTGCTGGTTCCTGTTCCCAGCACACTCAGAGGACTGTGGATTGCTACCTTGCTGTGAGTTTTTCCCCAGATAAATAAACCTTTGTTATACTCCATTCTGGGCTATTGTGGAACCCTTTGATACTACTATACTTAGGTATTTACTTCTAGTATTTAGAATCCTGGTGATTCCTAAGACCTCAAAACGGGTTATGGTATGCCAGGATCCACTGGTGCTCCAGATGTTTGACAAAAGAATTGGAGTTTTTTTTTTTTTTTTTGGAACAAACCATCTTGTATACAGTCCCGAAAAAGTCTCCATGTCAAAGTTGTATGCACCATAACAACACAGCTAAATATTACAAAACAAGGAAACAGAGTGTGGCAAAATTACACCAGAGAGAAAGTCAGAACATCTTCAGATGGTGGAATGGTCAGGTGCAGAAAATAAGTTTGCTAAACATTTAAGGAAAGAAAATATATGTAGAATGAGAAATTAAATTTTACCAGAATGTTAAATATGTTCTCATCACTAAAAACACTGCAAGTTTCACAGAAAAGTAAACACAGATAACGAGGGAATTATAAATTAGGAGAAGGGTTCAGAGTAATTATCTAAAATACAGGACAGGGCAAGAAAGAGACTGAAATGTGGGAAGGAAACTAATGGAAGGTCAATTAGGATGCTCTAAAATACATCCTATTTGAATTCTAAAAGGAGGTGGATCAGGTGAGGTGAAGGAAATATGGGAAACACTAAAAATCTGTGAATTTGCTATGGCTGTTTACTTTTAAGAGAGGAAACCAAAAACAGAGGTCAGAGTTCTTCCATTGCCTAGCTACAGAGCTGATGTTGTACCAGTTGTGGAGTGTTTTGTTCTTAAGAAACAAATCAAGTCCAGTCCAAAACCATTGGAGAGTATGCCAAACTGGTTATCAGGAAAATTCAAACTAAATCCAAACCATGAGTGCATTCTCCCCTTCTTTCCCTCCCTTCCTCCCTCCTTCCCTGCCTGTCTCTGTCTTCCCTTTCTCTGGTTTATATCTATATGAAAAACTTTTCTCAAAAACAAGTAAACAAATACTAAAGAAATAAAACATTAAAATGTAGTCTGGGGTTGTAGCACAGTCACATACTGCTTGCCTCTTGGGTTTGAGCTTCATCACTTCAAAATGTGATTTACTACGATTCTATTAGAATCACTAAACTGATTTTAAAATTAGGATAATTATGTTGCCAAAATCATAAGGCAAATGAACTTGTTTGAATGAATATAAAATTGGAAAACCTTCTAGAAAATAATTAGATGGTTCTTAAAGAGTTAAACAAACACTTATTCTAAGTCACTTTATTACTGTGTTTGTCCAGAAAAGAAATGAGTGTGTGTGTGTGTGTGTGTGTGTGTGTGTGTGTGTGTGTATACGTGCACATGAGCGCATGTATTTGTTACAGGAAGACATAATAATAATGCCCTTATCTTATTGTTATTTCCAAAACATTAGGCCCAACCCAATATAGTTCAAGAAATAGACATAAACAGGTCATGTCGTATTTACACAATAGAACGCCATGCAGTAATAAATAGAAGAAATTGTTGATATGTACAATAACACAAAGAAAACCTCAAAATAATTACAATGAGAGAAAGAAATCAAATCTAAGAGACTACAAAATTATTTTATTAGCAAAAGATTCCATGGAAAGGAAGTTATAATAGGTTGATTGATGATTGGGGCAAGGACTGGTGTGTGTGGAGTGGGGGATGATCAACTCCCTTACACTCTGAGAAGTCGATGTGGCTTGGGCTGGGGAGAATGCTGGGGAAATGGGAGGGAGAGGGAACTGGGATTGGCATGTAAAATGAGGAAAGATGTTTTAAAAAATAAATTAAAAAAGAAAAAAGTATTGAGAAAAACCCACAATGTGGATTTCTGACTGCCACATGTCTCCACAACATATGCACACATATGAACATGTACACACACATATAAAAACTCATATTGTGGCAATAAATAGTAAACATGATACATTTTTGGAAAACGTGATCAAAACAGCAAAAAGTAAGATGGTGTTTTGGTTTCCTGTGGCTATTATAATACACCAGGGCTTATTACTGTGAGATTTGAAGGGGAGGTTTTAGCATTATGTTCTTACATAAGGACATTAACAGTGTCAGGCTAGTGTTGTCTAAGCTGAGAATCACAAAAGGACTGAGAACAAAGAAAGTAGAAGGTAGGAGTGAAGAAACAGAGCTGGAGAGATGGCTCAGCAGTTAAGAGCACTGGCTGTTCTTCCAAAGGACTGGAGTTCAGCAGCTCATAATTGCCTGTAACTACAGTTTGAGGGTATCTAACACCCCCCCCACCCACACACATACACACACACATATATTGCACATGAAATAAAAATAAATTATATATGTATACCCACACACATATATATGAGTAAAGAAGCAAGATTCGGACTTTGAAGAACAAAGTAGAAAACGCACAATGGGTGGGATCAGAAAGGAGTCAGACTGAACACTGCATACCTACTGAAAGATCAGTTCCAGCAGGATGAAGGGAAACTGCAAGAAGGAACCGTGGTGAGCAGTGAGAGACTACTTGAGGCAGGTAGACGTTTTTTAAGAAAAGTGGTGTTTATCTTCCATAACTTTCTGAAAAGTAAGGTTTGGCAAAATGAAGGAGGAGGTCTCTGGAAACAGGCTGGGTATGGCAGTTCCTCCTAAGGAAATAAAAACTCATTCTGCTGTATTCATCACCAGGAATCTTAGTGCCTAGATGTGTCTACCAGACACACCTAGTCTTTGACATTGCTTTATTGATGTTGTTTTAAATGAAATCCATACTCAAGAACTATGAAATCAAGTTACAAAACTAATTGAAAAAAAAAGAGAGAGAAATCTCATAATGTTGTAAGAGAGTTTACAATTCAGGTTGGTCACATGTGGCACAGGGCTACAGACTGGACATATATATGGCTAGAATAAGAATCATGTCCTACTATATTTGAAAACTAGAGCACACACAGCTCATGCATTTTTCTGCTAGTGCACATCACAGCCTCTTTCACTAGGAGCCCTTTGGCCTTCTTGCGTGACAACAACACTTTAGCACTATGCTTTTAACATCTTAAACAGTGAATCACTAATGTAAAGCACCAAATATGGGACTTGAATGGACCTTAGAAAGGATGCTTGTTTGCCGTATGAGATATGAAACAAGGCAGAGGTCATTTTATTCGGGCTAAGAGACCTGTGTGATAGGTTACTCTATTTTTTCTCTTACTGTGTACCTGCCTATGTTCATACATGACCCTTTGAATATTGACTTGGGGGTTATGAATAATATTTGACAAGTAGGTAGATTTTCAAATATAGACTCCATGAATAGTGAGGACAGAGCAGATTCCTGAAGGTAGGAATGAAGATAGTGGTAGAAAGGCACCAGTGAGATTTCAAAAATAGAAGTGTATTAGTGACACTTGGCATGGCTGTGAGAAGCTCCTGAGAGAGCAGGCAAAAGGAGTAAGGTTTTAATCTGGTTTACGGTTTCAGGTTTCAGTCCAGGGTTAGTAGGATCTATTCCTGTGGGGGTTGAAGGGGGAGAATTCCATGGGGCAGGCACACTGGAGTAGAGCTGTGTCTTCACAGCAGGCAGGGGTCAGAGAGGACTAGAGAAGGGTTGGAGATAAGATGTGGTCTTCAAAGGCACACTCTCAATGGCCCACCTTCTCCACCTGTGCTTTACCTTCTAATAAAGCCATTGCATTATGATCACATGAGCAGGGCTGTCAAGGCCTTCAGTGCTTCCATGATGCAATCCTTCCCTTCCCAGAAGTCCCTCTTCCATCAGTATCCCTATTGTTGCTATGCTTCTTGTGCAGACACTAATCTCCTCAGCAACCACATTCTTTCTCTTTATGGCTGTCAGCACACTCCTATTCTGGCCAAACTACAGTTTTTTGAATCTTTCTGCTCTTCTCCTTGCTCCAAATTTTTACTGTTAACCTGCCTCAAAGTTTCCAGCAATAACCATGCCACAATCTGAATGCTAGGCTGCCTTGAAATTTACTGTGACAGAGCCAAGGATATAAGACAGTGATAGAGCATTTGTATAGAATATGCAAGATCCTATGTTCCATTCCCAGGGTGAAAAAAAAATTTCCATGCTAGATTAATAGTTCATTGACTTTAAAATTCCTGAAATATCATTAAAGTATGACTTTATTAATGGGTTAATCCATTGGTGAGAGTAAAACTCTCATGATCTAGTAAGTCTCCAAAGTTCCAAAACCTGCCAGTCAAGACTTTAACATGATTTTGGGGGACTCTTCATATTCAAGCTAAATCAAATAGATAAACATTTTTATGTGAATTGTTTGATTATTTATATGGAAGACCCCAAAGAAGCCTATAAAAATTACAAGTGAATCAGAGTAAAAAAGTTATTTCATGCAAAAAATTTAATCTACTTTTGTACAAGTCATAAACACATAGAAAGTATAGTCTATGACAATAAAATTAGAAATATATGTCTGTATATATACAAAATACCTTGGTTAAAAATCTCATAGGAATAGGAAAAGTTTTATTGTCAAAATTATTAAACATTTTTGAAACACACTGAGTTGCTAGTAAAGAACTATAATCTATAAACTACACTAGGGTACATATGTTATTGGACAGGAAAAAAAACCAACTTCGCAGAGAAGTCAGTTCTTATTAAATTTAGCTGTAAATGATACAATCCTACATTGGGTTTGTTCTGCTTGAATTTGATGAGTTGACTTCAAAATTTCTATGGAATAGCAAAAAACAAAAAATTATAAGCCAACTGCTACAGAGCAAATGAATGTTCTGTCTAACTAGAGGCATGCAGCAGTCACAGATAATCCTTATCTGTGGGATGGCGGTGCTCAAGATGATCTGTGCCCTGTAGTGGGAGCTGCGGGTTGCATTCCGTCACCCAGCTCCCGCCACTGGCTAGCTTCACCCGAAATAACAACAAACAAACTGTATTCTTTTAAACACTACTTGGCCCATTATATCTAGCCTCTTCTTGGCTAACTCTCGCACCTGGACTAGCCCATTTCTAATATTCTGTGTAGCACCACAAGGTGTGCTTACCGGGGAAGATTCAGCATGTCTGACCTGGCGGCTTGCTTTATCGCGTCTACCCGGGAGAGGGGAACATGGCCTCTGAGCTCACTTCCTCTTCCTCCCAGCATTCTGTTCTGTTTACTCCTCCCACCTACGTTTTAACCTATGAGGGCCAAGCAGTTTCTTTATTTTTTAACCAATGACCTTCCTCCATCAGCTGCCCTGTTTTTAAACTGATTCGTCGGCCTCTGTGCTGTTGTTGCTTATACCTTTATGCATATGGACACATGCACACACCCACATGCACGCGCGCACACACACACACGCACACACATGCACACCTGCACTTTAGCAGGCTAGGAGACGACACTTGCAAGTTTTGCCTGTAAAGAAACTGACGCCCAGTCACCAGGTCTGGCTGTCTGGTGCATTCTGACTTACATCATTTTATTATCCATAAACTCTCATTGAACTAACGCTCATGAGCATGAGTTCAGAGCAAAGTCACGTGGATCAATAACAGAAGATGGGGTGGGAATTTGAACTGACACCTATGACACCACAAGAAATAGCTCTCACCTCAAAGGAATAAAAGGCATGATTTATTCTGCAATCAAATTTGAGTGGCCGTGGCCTGGGAACCTAGATTTATTCTGTTTTCCCTAAGTACAATATTCTAACAAGGAAGCAGTTTCATCGGATTTTTATAGCAACAGAACAAAGAGAATTATATATAAATAAAGGTATTAAAAATACAGTGGCTAAGTCTTGCATGGTGGCACATGCCTTTAATACCAGTACTGAGGAGACAGAGGAAGGCATGAATTTACTAGTTTGAAGCCTGTCTGTTCTACATAGTGAGGTCCAGGACAGTCAGGGCTACATAGTGAGACCTTGTCTCAGACAGACAGACACACACACACACACACACACACACACACACACACACACACGTAGAAGCATTAAATGGGAAGTTACAGCAGGATGGGGAATCTCAACTATAAAACTCAGATGTTTATCTGGTAGCATTTTCAGCCTTTCCATGAGAGTCAATGGAATTTTGTTGTTTGTACATTTCAATTTTTAAAAATCTATATATGAGAATGCTGAGAGATAGGGCCTGAGGATAGGATGAGAGAAAGTGTAATTAGGTTCCCAGGTCTATAATACACCAAATTCTCCATGGTCATTGCAATTCAAATCAGTCTTTGTAGACATGGCTCTCTTTGAAGACATGGCTCCGTTTGTAGACATGGCTCCTTTTTACGACTCCCCTTCACAGAATCCATCTCTCTCTCTCTCCAAATATGTGTGCTTGGTGAAGAGCATGAGGCACAGCTCTCTTCCTCACAGATGAAAACTAGGCTCACTTACTTTTTCATATCTCAGACTGACCTTGAATTTAAGGTATAGCCACAGATAACCTTAAACTCCTGACCCTCGGGCCTCTGCTTCCCCTGAGGCTCCTTCAACTCAACAGCGAGCCACTGCAAGTCACTGCAAATGGCCGTTTGCCGAAGGAGTGAGAAACCCCTCCTCCACAAATGATTGTGTAGAAACAAGAAACGCTGTGGATGTAGCAAACAGAGTCTAGCACAGGCCACCGAAAGCGCATGCTCGGAAAGTCTCCAGCCTGCCAAGGTAAGCGATGGGGAGTCAGGCTGCTTCCATGGCCTCACACAAGGGGCAGTCAGTCCCCAGCTGAGTTTGCAAAGGCGAAGACTACAGATGCTGCTGACTGTCCTGAGGCTGCTCCGCAGATTAGGCCATTCATCAAGCCAGGCATCCCCCAGCTTTCTGCGGGGACCAATTAGCATCACTCTTGGAGACAGATACTCTTTTCAGAGCTACATCTTTTAACAGTGAGCCAGGAAGAAAACAACTTCCAGAGGTGATGAGGGCTTCAGAACCCAGCTAGAGGCAGAAGTGTCTGACCTGGTGTGCTTACTGGAGACACTGAAATGCTTTTCCTGGGGTGGGCTTTATTTTACGTGACTTGCAGACAGAAGTCTTCAGATCCATTTGTCTTTCCTTCCGTGGCATGTTTTACTTCCGACATTACCTTTTTAAAACTTGGCACCGAAGAGTGAAGTTGTGCCATTGGCTCAAACACACTTCGGTTTTGAAATGGGACTTGGGAAATATTCAGCGTTAAGTCCCCTGCAGCTGGCTCCCTACCACAGCAAGACAACAAAACCCCTGGCTCTCCCACTAGCTGGAGTCCTTGGATTTCACACTGCTTACCCACTAAGTTTCCTGCCAAGTCCCATGGCCCTTCCTTGCTCAGATCTGCAGTACAGGGCTCCCTTAGCTTTTCAGTCTGGAGATTTCCCGTGTCTTGTTTCCCAACCCCAGTCCATCCCCAATGGAAAGCAGCCTCACACTGTATAATTGAGCTTTCTGGATGAGAAGCCACAGCTCAGACATTTAGCTATATTTTTCACGGTCAATAAATGAATAAATTGAAGAGCTCACGCACAGCTGTGGTTTCTGATGCAGAGAATCACTGCCTTAGCCACATGACTTCCATCTTACCCCTCCTTCTAAAATTGAGGTAAGTTTGGTGGGTGAATTTAGTCCAGCCTCCTCCTTTTCCTATCTGAATTTGAAAATTAACTATATGGTCAATCAACCAAAATTTCACTGAAGTAGAAAATTCAGTAGCAGAGATTTTGGAGTGCACATGAGGTTCCTGATGCCCACTTCTTATTTTGTTGGCAAAATATGTGTAACCTGAAACGCATCATTTCTGCTTTTTAAAAAGTGTACAGTTCCATGCTTTTGTAGCTTACAGTGTTTCATAGCCATTATCAGTATCTTTTCCAAGCTTTCAATGGCCAGAAGGGAAACTCTGTTCCTGTTTGTAACATAGCTGAAACCTTCCCTTCAGGAAGGAGGGGAGAGGCTCCTAGGCTCGGGAAGCTGATGAATGGATTTATTTATTATTATATACAATGTTGGTTTTTATTTATCTGTTTTATATCATTTTATTTATTCTTTGACAATTTTGTACATGTTAGAACCTATGAAGGGAACATTTATCATCACCCTCTTTCTCTCTTCTCTCCCCTCCTCTTTCATTCTTTGTTGTTGTTTTAAGAACCCACCGAGTTTAATTAGGGTTCCTGTGTGCACATGATATGGGTCATTTATTAGATCATGGGCAGCTTCCCCATAGCTACAATACTGAAGAACAGTGACTACCCTTCCCCAAAAACTGTGTAGATTGTATGCAGGTCAGAACAGATGCTGGGTACATGTGCAGGTCACAACGGATGCTGGGTACATGTGCAGGTTACAATGGATGCTGGGTACATGTACAGGATGCAACGGATTCTGGGTACATGTGCAGGTCACAACGGATGCTGGGTACATGTACAGGATGCAACGGATTCTGGGTACATGTGTAGGTTACAATGGATGCTGGGTACATGAGTGCAACAACTGCGACACCATTTCTAGCACTTCACCGCACTTCTATCCCTCCTCTGGTGCTTACATTCTTTCAACTTCCTCTTTCACAGTTCCTGAACCCCCTTTTCTCCTCTGTGCATGTGTGAAGATGTCTCACTCAGGACTGAGTAGTCAGCAATCAATCTCTCTTTCTCTCTGCCTCCCTCCCTCCCTCCCTCCTTCCCTTCCTCCCCCGTCTCCCTCTCTCATGTGCATGTGTGAAGGTGCCCCATTCAGGACTGAGTTTCAGCCGTCAGTCACTCATCTTCGGCATTTTGAGCAGAAATGAACCCCAGCATTAACAACTAGCGCTGGAAAGGGAAGCCGAGAGCAGTGCAGATGATGGGGTCTGACCTGTGAAGTGTCACAGGGAGTTTCGGTGTCCATCTAAAGAATTTCAGTCTTTAAAGACTCTGCTGGGGTCACTTGGTATTTGAATTAAGAGTCTTGTCATCAGAGCTGAAGAACTGGCTGTGGTTAACAAGAGAGCAGAACACTAGCATGAAGCCTCTGTTTTGTGGTACAGTTGATGGTGGTCTGCTGGGCCTGAGGAATCAAATGTGACTAAGAAGAGACGGGCATCACTGAGGTAAAAACTGCTGAGAAGTTTCTCCTCAGGGTCAGCACACAGAAGTTGTGGTTCAGAGGGGGCCAGGGCTCTACCCTATGCTGGCAGCAAAATTTGACAACGTGTAGAGTTTTGCAGGTGGTATTTGGTTTGGAGGAATAAAAGGGTCCAAGAGAGTTCCTGAGGCTTCACCCCATGAGAGAGCATTGGGGGAAGTGTAGCCTCAGTTGCAATAGGAACCCCAGGGTTGAAGGGGTCCTAGACAGAGATTGAGGCTTCAGGCAATATTGAAGGGTTGGAATCCCTGAAGAAGGCCCAGGAGAGGCTGTTGGTGAATGTTCGGTTCTGTTGGAGCAAAGACCCTGGCCCTTTGGAGATGCCAGTATCATGGAAAGATCGCTAAGAACAGCAGCAACCACAGAATGGAGCTGGCCTGAGCCTATGAGATAAACTGAGTGCTTCAGGGGCAAGGTTGAAGAAGTGCATCCCCCAGACACTTTGGAGCCAGAGGATCCTGACAGGGTCCCAGATGTCAGGCACTGAATGTTTTAACATATTGGATATTGATTCTGATTTCATTTGAGTGTGACTATGACCTGATTTTTCCTTCTCAGAGTAAGAAAGTGAATAGTTTATTTTTAATTTTGTAGGAGTTAATAGATAATGGACTTTAGAATTTTCAAGAAATTTTGGGTTTTTAGAGAGACTTTGGGCATTTTACATAGGTTTTGAACTTTGAAAGAGACTTTGTATGTTTTAAAGAAAGTGCTTGAATTTTTATAGACTATGGGACTTTTATAAGTTTTAGCTTTTTGTGATATTGGTATTTATATGAGATATTGTGAATGAATATAAAAGGAAATGTTAAGGATGAAAAAATGATATTTTTGAGTACCAAGGTGACGGGGGTTAATTGTGCTGGTTGACTTTGTCAGTTTGACATAAAGCTAGAGATATCTGGGAAGAGGAAATCTTAACTGAGAAAATGCCTCTTTAAGATTGGCCTGTAAGCAACTCTTTGGGATATTGTCTTGTTTAATGATTGATGTGGGAAGGTTCCTCTGTGGATGATGCCACCCCTGAGAGATGTTCCAGGACTGTATAAGAAAGCAGGCTGAGCAAGCCATGAGGAGCAAGCCACTAAACAGTATCCCTCTGTAGTTTCTGCTCCCAGGGTCCTGCCTTAAATTTCTGATCTATCTTCTCTTGATGATGGACTATGATTGGAGAGTTGGAAGCTATAACCTTTTCCTTTTCAAATTGCCTTAGGGCATGGTGTTTTATCATAGCAATAAAAACCCCAACTAAGTCATCAAAATTGAGAGCAACACTAATCTATGACTAAAAATATAAATATTTAGAAGTAGTTTGACAACATGTTCATTTGTAAAAGTCAGCAATGAGTAACCCACTAAAGTCTATGACTTTCTTAATCATAGACTTTTAACCAAGTTCATAGTATCAGACATGGTCTTCCCTTTATGTAGTGGGCCTTGAATCAAATAGAAGAGCACTTGGTTATCCCCGAAACATTCATGTCATTACTGTACCAGTCCTAATGTCAGCGTATCTTATCTGGCAAATGAGGACTACTCCATGCAAAGGGTCCACCATTGGGTATGACATTGATGATTTTCTCCCCTAGAGACCTGAGTAATGTCTTCCAACACTGTGAGAGATAACCAGAAAAGAAGGTTCCAAGTTTGTTCTACTTTTTTTTTTTCTCTAAGTAGATTCTGTCATTCATGATTAGGTCTTACTATCTAGTTCTGCTGGTCAGCCAAGAACAACAGCAATAACTTGTATTATTTTGAGGGG
Organism: Alexandromys fortis; assembly: GCF_014885135.2. Classification (NCBI taxonomy): domain Eukaryota; kingdom Metazoa; phylum Chordata; class Mammalia; order Rodentia; family Cricetidae; genus Alexandromys; species Alexandromys fortis. The sequence goes on along the minus strand of NW_026068053.1, from coordinate 3,689,886 downwards.
CTTCTGGCACCTTCTTGTTCTTATAGGCTGTATCTCACACCTGGCCCTGGAACTTCTGTTTAATGTTCCATGGCTTCTTGGAACAGTGTTTTCCACCCATGCAGAGTACCCCAGTTATACTCCTTAGAAATTAAGGGTGTTTATTATGAAGTTCAGAAACACAGAATTCAGGGAAATCAGAAAGCTAGAAGATCCAGAGGTCTTTGCTCAAAATTATGCACAAGGGAAAATCCCCCCTAGACAAGGAATTAGACAAGCCCAAGATTCCAGGAAATCTCACCCGTGGAATTTCTGGAAAGCAGCTTCCCCCCACTACAAGTCTGGAAGCCCAGAGTCCCTGTAGTCCTGAAAAGCAGCTTATCCAGAAAAGCAGTTTCTGGGGCTGGCAAAGCCATGACTTCCTCACTCCCTACTCTCAACGACAACAACTGCTCTCAAGTTGTTCCTGGTGCAGTTTTGTGCATCCGCAGGAAGCTGCAGCCCAAGTCTGGGAGGCACCGCCTCTCAGAACAATACAAGTTTGATGTCGCTGATGACTGGAGTCTTCTTTCCTTCCTAAGCCTCTACCTGTTTAATTCTTGTAGTGTGACTACATAAACAGTCAGTGCTGTGCCCAGTCGGTAGGGACCACAAAAGACCACTAGGGAGACCGACTCACTGAAATGCAAAACCAAGGTTTATTTTGCGCATTATTACAAGCTAGCAGGGACCTTGTCAGCCCAGTAGCTAGAGAAGGTACCCCACCCTTCTAGAGGGCACAATTTAAAGGCAAAAACCAGAAAAGTTACATTATCAGATGTGGGGTGATGGGTTCAATCCTGATTGACTGACATTTGTCTCGGGGTGTCCTGGTGAAAAGCAATGGGTGTGTGCTGGCAGGTGATGCTATCTGCAATGGTTGGGACGTTATGAATTTCCTTTGGATGGTCTGTTTTTGGGTGGTGCCTGGGTAGTCTTAGTTTATGGTTTTTCTTACAACGAGGTATTGCCTTAGGGAAAACTACTGAGACCCAGGCCTCTATTGAGCTTGTCATGACTGGGTCCTACAGTCAGCGATTGCGGGGCAAGAGGAGCCTCTTTGGTGGAGCATTGGCACAGAACTACAGGATTACAGCTCTGGTAAATCTTCACTCATTCCAGTGTAGAGGTTTCATGATATTGTTAACTTTCAGTTACCCCAATAAATTCATTGGTTCACGAAACTAGAGCAGAATAATTTCTTTGGTTTGCCATTTATGCCCTATCTAGAATGAATGACATTTGTTCATGTCTCTTCAGGAAAAGTCACACAGATATATTTAACAATATTTTCAAATTTCACTCTGATTGCAAGATAAATGAAGATTTCATTTCTTTTATGGGTGACCATCTTCGTATGTATATACCACACTTTGCTTACCTTTTCATCTGTTGGTGGGTATTTGGGCTGCTTTCAGCTTTTCACTCTTCTGAATAATGCTTATATAAAAACTAGAGTACAAGTAATGAAGCCCCTGCTTTCAAGCCTTTAGGTCTACTCCTGGAAATGAATCTTTAGATCACGGGATAAGCTTTTACTGGCTACTTTAAATTCATAAGCAAAAAGTCTATTTGTTGACACAGAGTGATAGCAGACACAAAATGTTCCAACCTCAGAAAACAAATATCTCTCTGGAGCAGGGGATTTTGGAAGTCTGGGCAAGCTGGAGAGGATAGGCAAACATTCTTCTTGTAAGCTGGACTGGAAGAAACATTTCAAAAACCTATAGTCACCATGTATCCCACTCATACTTAATCTGAATGCAATGTCACATTTATCCCTGGAGTAACAATTATAGTACCTTTGTTTCCATTCAATAACCTTGGATAATATCAAAGTCATCATCTAGTTTGAGGAGGTGACATCGCTTGTCCACAGCCCCTCCAGTAGCAGGTGGTAGAGCTATCATATTACCTGGAGGTTCTTCTCAGTGTACTATACAACATGGGAAAAGAAAACATGAAAAGAATGAATAAATGACATTATGGCTCCCAAATCCCTGACCTCTTAGGATTTGTTAGTTCAAATATTGGTGGTGGGAAATATTGAACAAATGTCTTATAATACCTAGACTCATCACAGGTGTGTGGATGCTGTCATACTAATACAGGGGACACCTGAGCCTCTCAAGAGAAATGGATGTTTTTACAAATAGTATTGTAAGCTGGCCAACACTGTTTAACATCCTGAAGGAGGAGTGTATGGGAAGATGAATAAGACATGTTCCTTGTTCAAAGTTCTTACATCATAGAAGGACAGTTCAGAATATTGTGAGATCAGTTCTATACAAATTATTCATTCCATAATACTATACCTGGCCCTAAGTAGAATGCATATTGTCAGTCTTATAATAATTGAATAGGTTAGTCATTGATGATTTGTGGTATGAACCTGCGGTAGTACAGGGGGAGTTCAAACAGAGGAAAGACTTTTTTGTTTTGGTCTTTTGAGATAGATTCTCTCTGTCACCTCAGCTGGCCTGGAACTCAGTATGCTCCTGTCTCCAGCCAAGTACTGAGATTATAGGCTTACCTGACCAGTTCTAGACCAGAACGAAATATTTGTGGATCAGGAACTCTGTGGGCCTCATTTAATTATAAAGTATACATTAATGGCCCCATTTACAGAGATAGGAAACAATACTTGGTGAGACCAAGGGAGTTGCCTATAATCACATAGCCAGTAAGACTGAACAGTCATACCACTGCACCAGCTCTCAAGTGTCCCACCTGGCTACCCTTCCAACATAAGGATGACTCCCTGATAGTTTCGTCTGATCATTGCTGTGCTACCTCAGCTCTTCTAAAGAGGCAAGATTGCTTGTTAATTGGTGAACAGGTATAATCGAGGGTCATTGTGTATATTTTTCTCTTATTTTGACTACGTAAGTGAAATTTTGGTTTGAAATATTGCATGAGAGGCGGGATCCCTGTACCTATTTGTCTTTTGCTCCTTTGACTAACTACTGTGTGGGCCCAGTGTGCCATAATCAACAAGCATTGTCTCTTATGATTGTTGAAGAGATAAAACTAATATACGTTGTGTGATAACTGTGGTGTTGTACCAGTGTGGAGACATGTGTTCTACTCTAACAATCACAAGCTTTGAACACTTCTGGGATACCCATCCTCCCACTCATTCCAAGTGTGTTAGTGAGTAGGACAGCTGACAGCCCTGTAGAAGGGGGTTGCTGGAATACAATACATGTCCATTGGCTCCCCCCTTTTCTTGAGTGTCAGAGTGTCACAAACTATGATCATTCCTTTCTTGGACTCTTAATATTCTCAGGATCCCTAGACAGTTATTAATCACCCATATTTTCTGATAATTAAATAAAATTAAGAGAGATACAGTCAGCAAGTGACAGATCTGAGATTCATAACACACACCCTCACACACAGTGATTCCTCTCACTGCTCTGCTTAATATTGTTGAAAGAAGTGTTGGGGTCCAGGGAACTCCAGGAAATTGGCCATCAGCAGGTTTGATTGTTCATAAGTGTTTGTATCCTCTGGGGTCCTGGAAGTAATCCTTCAAGTATGTGAAGGAGCAATTAAATGTCTGTAACTGAATATGCCTTTGTAAAAAGGTGACAGAGCATATGTGAACATAAATAATTTTTTCTTAGCTGGAGATGTAGGCTCAATGAAATGAGCACACTCATCACACAAGCCTGAGCACCTGAGTTCAGATCACAGAACCCACATAGGAGCTGAGCATTACTGCACGTGCAAGCACACACACACACGCACACACACGTGCTCATACAACACACAACACTAGACACACATTACACACACACTACACACATATACTACACACACACATACGCTACACATACACACAAACTACTCATACATACTACACACACACACCCTACACTGCTGTTGAACACACAGTCAAGAGGATTTCTGGGCTTTGTGGACCATCAGATTAGACCCTATCTCAAAGGAATGAGGCAGAGATAGCTAGAGTAGGAGAACTGATTTCATCTTCTGTCCTCTACACATGTATGCACACCTGAACACATGCGTGTGCCTATCTCCTTCATATATCCCCACACATATACACCACAATCATATTCTGTCTTAGTTTGGGTTACTGTGGGTATGATGAAACCCCATGACCAACATGGGGAGTAAAGGGTTTACTTGGTTAACACTTTCACATTCCTGTTCACCATCGAAGGAAAGCAGGACAGGAACCTAAACAGCAGGAACTCGGAGGCATGAGCTGAGGCAGGGGTCAGAGAGCAGTGCTGCTTGCTGGCCTGCTCCCTTTGGGTTGTTTAGCCTGCTTTCTTACAGTATCCAGGACCACCAACTCAGGGATGGTGCAATTCCAGTGTTCTGAGCCATCCCCCATTAAAAATTATTTTAAAAATGCCTTACAACTAGATCTTATGAAGGCATACCCACTCCAACAAAGCCACACCTCCTAATAGTGTCACTCCCTTTGATTATGGAGGCCAATTATATTCAAACTACCACATTCCACTCCCTGGCCCCCATAATCTTGTAACAATATCATAATGCAAAATGCAATAAGTCCAACTCTGGAAGTCCCCATATCAGTTGCAACAATGTTTAAAATCCAAAGTTCAAAGTCTCTTCAAAGATTCATATAATCTTACTGCAGTGTCTTATAAAATCAAAATAAAAAAGCAGATCACATACTACAAACATAGAGCCACAGAACATATATATGATCATTCTAAAACATAAAGAAGGGAGTATAGTGAGGATATACTAGACCAAAGGAAGACCAGTAACCAGCTGGACAAATTCCAAGCGCTGCATCTCTGCATCTGGTATCAAAACACCCTCCACATCTCCGATTCCTTTCAGCTTTGTTGACTGTAACACACTTTCTCTTGGGCCAGTTTTTCACTCCCCGTTAGCAGCTGTCTTGTGCAGGTATCCCATGACTCTGGCATCTCCAACATCTTGGGTTTTCCAAGGCAATCCAGGCTTCAATTGCGCAGATTCACTCAATGGCCCCTCTACTAGACCTCCATTCAGAGAGACACCTGGAACGTGCCTAGCTTCCGTGGTATTAGTCCATAACTCCTTTATTCTGTCTGTAGCATGACTAATAAAAACCCAGGGACTGATAATGGGGTTCACCCTGAAGGTCAGAAAAGCAAAACAGCCAGCCACTCACTTTTACCTCTACCACAGTCTGAAATGGCGACCTTGGCTCCAGGAATTCTCAGAATAAGTCTGAGGGTGAGACTTGTCTCTTCCACTCTTATGTTCCTCTTTAGTGCTGGAATTAAAGGCGTGCATCAGTACCGCCAGGTTTCTATGGCAAACTAATGTGGCTATTGGGATTAAAGGTACCTGCTCTGTATGGCTGATTAGTGCAGCTGTTTTGCTCTCTGATATTCAGGCAAGCTTTATTTATTAAAATACAAACAAAATATTAGTTCATCTATCCTTAACTCTAAACCCAGAACCATGTGGCTGAAGCTGCCAAGTTCTGCTGTTTGCTGGGCTGAGATATGCTCCTTATTTAGTTACATCTTTGCCAGCTTTCTGTTTTCCTTCATTGCCTAAGCTTGGCTGTCCTGAAACTTGCTCTTTAGACCAGGCTGGCCTCAAACTCAGAGATCTGCCAGCTTCTATCTCCCCAGTACTTGGATTTAAAGTGTGCTCCACTTCACCTGGATCTAAGCTATTCTTTAATTTCTTTTCACAAGTTGGAAACATAGCTGGGAGAGATCTTTCCCTGAGGTCACCACTCCATTTATTCCATTTCTTAACCCATTTTTCTCCGTGAGCACAGAATTTAGCTCCATTCCACTCCCTGCTGCTCTTTTTGTCCTCCTCAAAAATTTCATTTTGTAATTTATCCTGCTCAGCTTACTCCTTTTCATTATAATTCTGTTGTGGGATTTCCCTCTGTATGCTGTGATTATGTTTTATTACCATTGGTTAATAAAGAAGCTGTTTTGACCTATAGCAGGGCAGAATATTGCCAGGCTGGAAGAGATATATAGAGAGTGGGCAGAGTCAGAGAGATGCTGCCAAAGGAGTAACATGTCGGTACCAGTAAGCCACAGCCTCGTGTCAACACAGATTAATAAAAATGGGTTAATTTTAGATGTAAGAGCTAGCTAAAAATATGCCTAAGTCATTGGCTGAACAGTATTTTAATTAATATAGCTTTGTGTGATTATTTGGGTCTGAGTGGCTAGGAAATGAATGACCTGTCTCCACTTACAAATGGTATACCAACATGCGGCAACTATATCCACATAAAAAGTGAGAGAGCTTAGGGAGGAATTCTAGGCATATACACACATAAAACAGGATTAAGCACAGATTCTTGGCAGCCACATTTTCTCAGACTCTGTTTGCTGGTGGCACAGCTCCTTTAAGAAGGTCTTCCTCACTCAGTGTTAGTGGCAAAAATTGCATGGCTTCTTTAAGATTGGGCTTCTTGCTTCATGCTGGCAGTTAGTATTAGAGTCTTCTGGGAGGTCCTGTAACAGAACATTTAAATGAGTTTGTGAGCAGTGTGTTACAAACTGCTTAATGGTGACATAGACCTATTGTGTCACTAGTGCTGGGGTGATGAGCCTGGCTCAGAGACATGGCGAACATGCCCCTGCCATGTTGGACTGGGTGGAACAAATGGACAGGGCTGTGAAGTTGGTTCTATACATGCCTGCTTAACAATTTAAGAAGAAGCACTCCTGGTGAGAACAAGATTACAGATATGCAATAAAGACAGACTCAGGTGAAAAAGACCTCTGAATGGGGCACAGTATTGGGTAAGTGTACATAGGCTTGGGAGAGAGAAGAAAAAAGAACATAGGCAGTTATAAAAAAAAGTTTTAAAAAATAAAACAAGACCATTAAAGAGACAATAGAAGTAATATAAAAGAATACAGATAGTCATAGATTGAGGGAATAAAAAATAAACCATGTAAAGATGAAATTTACACAGAGAATCTGGATTGTGTATATTATTGTGGTTTCTTTGAATTTTTTGACTGAAGAGAGATATTTGATTCTGGGGACTCTTAAGTTAAACCAACATAAAGGTTCTTCACTTCAAAATTTGGGTCTAAGAATATGTTGCTTTGGAAAAGAGCTTATGCTTTTGTTTCCACAACAGATGAGAACCTGTGGATTCCTTCCAGGCTAACATGGTTTGATGGAACAAGACCACTTAAAAGGTGAACCCTAAAAATATTTGACCCAAGAAACATCAGGAAGCATTTTGGAGAGAACAATGCCCAAACTCAAAATATGATTGTTTTTAAATGTTTGTTTTCATTTAAAGTATGTTGTTTTTTGTTTTTGTTTTCTTTTCTTTTCTTTTTTTCAAGACAGGGTTTCTCTGTAGCTTTGGAGTCTGTCCTGGAACTAGCTCTTGTAGACCAGGCTGGTCTCGAACTCACAGAGATCCGCCTGCCTCTGCCTCCCGAGTGCTGGGATTAAAGGCTTGCGCCACCACCCCCGGCTAAGTATGTTGATTCATACCTGACATCAAGCTCTACTACAGAGCTACAGTAATAAAAACAGCTTGGTATTGGCATAAAAGCAGAGAGGTTGACAAATGAAATCAAACTGAAGGCCCGGATATTAATCCATATACCTATGAACACCTGATTTTTGACAAAAAAGTTAAAATTATTCAATGAAAAAAAGAAAATATGTTCAGCAAATTGTGCTGGCAAAACTGGATGTCAAAATGTAAAAGAATGCAAATAGATCCACATCTATTGCCATGCACCAGACTCAAGTCCAAATGGATTAAAGACCTCAATATAAATCTGACCACACTGAACCTGATAGAAGAGAAAGTAGGAAGTAATTTTCAATGCATGGGCACAGGAGACTACTTCCTAAATATAACACCAGTAGCACAGACACTGAAAGCAACAGTAAATAAATGGGACCTCCTGAAACTAAGAAGCTTCTGTAAAGCAAAGGACACTGTCAATAAGACAAAAAGGTAGCCTATTGAATGGGAAAAGATCTTCACCAACCCTGCATTAAATAGAGGACTGATCTCCAAAATATATAAATAACTCAAGAAATTAGACATTAAAATTCTAAATAACCAAATTAAGAATGGGGTACAGAAATAGAGAATTCTCAACAGAAGAACCTCAAATGGCCTCAAGATACTTAAGGAAATATTCAACATCCTTAGCAACCAGGGAAATGTAAATTGAAACAACTCTGAGATGGTAATCTTACACCTGTCAGAAAGGCTTAGATCAAAATTACTAATGATAGCTTATGCTGGAGAGGATGTGGAGTAAGGGGAACACTCATCCATTGCTGGTGGGAATGTAAACTTGTACAACCACTTTGGAAATCAGTATGGCAGTTTCTCAGAAAATTGGGAATCAACTTACCTCAGGATCCAGCAATACCACTCTTGGGCATATACCCAAAAGATGCTCAATCATACTACAAAAGCATTTGTTCAGTTATGCTCACAGAAGCATTATTTGTAATAGCCAGAACCTGGAAACAACCTAGATGTCTCTCAACTGAAGAATGGATAAAGAAAATATGGCACATTTACACATTAGAGTACTACTCAGCTGTAAAAAACAATGACATCTCGAATTTCACATGCAGATGGATGGAATTAGAAAACACTGTTGTGAGTGAAGTAACCCAGACTCAAAATGATGAATATGGTTTGTACTCACTCATAAGTGGATACTAGCTATAAACAAAGGACATTAAGCCTATAGTTCATGATTCTAGAGAAGCTAAGTAATAAGGAAAATGAAAAGAAAAATATATATATATATCTACCTGGAAATTGGAAACAGACAGGATTGACTGGCAGGGTTGGGGAACATGGGAGAGGGTAGGAGGAGAAGAGAAGGAGAGAGAGGGAGTAGGTGAGAACTAGAGGGAATGGGACTGTCAAGATGGAGGAAGGACAGGTATGAGAGCAAGGAGAGAGATATCTTGATTGAGGGAGCCATTATTGGGTTAGCAGAAACCTGGCTCTAGAGAAATTCCTTTTGATTTCTGGGCAGATATATAGAGCGTACGTGGGGTCAGAGAGACACCTTGTAGCTGCTGAAGGAGTAACATGCCAGCACTGGTAAACCACAGCCTAGTGGCAATACACAGACTAATAGATTAATAGAAATGGGATAATTCAGTTGTAAGAGCTAGCTAGAAAGATACCTAAGTTATTGGCCAGTATTGTAATTAATATAGTTTTATGTGATTATTTGGGTCTGAGCAGCCAGAAAACGAACAAGCAATCTCAGCCTACATAAATCTTCATTAGAGTTTTTATTAAAAACCACATTACAGAGTCTATACTAGGCTGTTTTGAGATTTCTTTTGCCAGCAGAATTAATTCTTCACTTTAGCCTCAGGCAGACTCTTCAAACAAGGGAAGAAACAGCCACTTTCTTCACCAAAATATTGCAAGGGTGAGCTTTAGGCAACATACTAATATAACATGCTAATATCTCCTCTGTAACTTCTTGAGCAAGCCCCCCCACAGTTCATTAAATCACCCTCAGCACCACTGTCTTTCATGCTCCTACTAGTATGACCCTTTGGGCAGTGCTTAAAGCATTCCACTGCTTTCCTAACCCAAAGCTCCAAAGTTCAACTTCCTCTAAACAAGCACACAGACCAGCCTATTACAACAATACACAATCCCGGGCACCAACTTCTGTCTTAGGGTTTTTATTGCTGTGAAGAGACACCACGACCTTGACAACTGTTATAAAGAAAACATTTAACTGGGGTGGTTTACTTACAGTTTTAGAGGTTCAGTCTATTATCATCATGATGGGGAACATGGTGACATTCAGGCAGATGTGCTGGAGGCGAGAGTGCTACGTCTTGCAGGCAACAGAAAGTAGTTTGTGACACTAGGAATCCTCAAAGCCTGCCCACACAGTGGCACATTTTTTCCAACAAGGCCATATCCACTCCAAAAGGGCCACACCTCCTAACAATGCCAGTAGCTATGAGATAGTGGAGACCAATTACATTCACACTACCACAGCTAGTCTTCCCAGCACTCTGAATACTGAGCTCGGAAGACTGAGTTCTAAGTCAGCCCGAGCTACACAGTGCATACAAGGCTAGCCTGGGGCACATATCAAGATTCTGCCTCTAAAAGCTAAGCAAACAAATACAAATAAAAGAACAAACAATAAACACATAGACCTGGATTTCATTGATGTCTTTGCCAGACATTTTATATGTAATACCTCCAGCTTTTTCCTGACAGTTCCTGTAAAATTTGTAAGTCTAAAATGACTTTGTGATTGGCAGGAAGGAGGCCTGGGAGTACAGGGCAGATTGGGAACAAGCATTTGTTTCCACTTTCCCCTACAATTTTCTTGAGGGGCTTGTTTCTATCAGAAGGAGGCAGGACAGTAATCTTCTTAGGAGCATGGAGTGGCCTTGGTCAGAGGTTCTCCATGCCCTGTGTTTTATGTGTGCAGAGGCTCTTGCCCTCAGAAGCCAGCACCTGGAACAGAATTTCCTGAGCTCCTTCTGCCATCAGACTCCACCAAGTCTCAATGGAGAGTAACCATTTTTCTTTCTCCTCTCCAGAAAACAGATGAGAAACAAAAACTATGGTCTGCAGCACACATGTAGTGAACTATCAATAGTCTAAAGTTAGGCCTTGTCATTCTTTATCCCCAGTTTTCAGAAACAGCCAATCTCTGAGAACTCCATGTCCAGGACAGGGAGCAAATAAGACAGCAAACTCCCTCAGCTGCAGGGTACATCGCTGTATATGCCCGTATACTCTTGTCTACAAATAACCAAGCAAACAAAGCTTGTTAACTTACATAGTTTCTGGAAAACCTTGAAGCTTACAGGAAAAAAAATCGTATTTAAATGAATTATAACACAATCAAAGCCTTTAAAGAATCTATATCTTCCCAGGGTCTGGCTTGCTTCTCCCTTGTCATGTTTCCTTTAAGAGTTATGTGAAGTCTTTAATAGCACAACGTTATAAAATGGACTCCTCAGTAAGCTCTAGGAATCATTTATTTATGTAGTCATTCAGTCAATAACCATTTACTGAATCCTCGTGGTGTGCTGCCCATATGTTAAAGGGGTGGGAGTTAGGTTGTCAGTGGTCCCAAGGCTCACAGTTTCCTACAGTGGAGTGTTTCAGCACAAAATGCTGCATTCACACATAACACGGGAAAGAGGACGTCACTGTTGGTGCTAGCTGATGGGGAATCTAAGGCTGGGAGAGATCCATTGCTGTTTATGAGCCCAGAGACTTAAGTATGAAACTCAATATTATGTCTAAATCTTCATGCTATAGTTTTACCTTACATGAACTTTAGTTACTAGGTTTTAATCAAATAGATCACCAAACAGAAATATATGAACCAGACCATTGACATTTATAGATTTGAATTTCTTGGCTTTAATTATTTGCTAGATCATTTTGGGATATAGTTCATGATTAGTGAACAACCTGGAAGGGGCTTGACTTAGAAATCCATTTTTCTCAGCCATGATCTCAATCTCTTGCCCTAAGTGGTTGGGACTAGGGAACTGGTTTCTGCCATCTCCAGGGATTTATCAGGTATCTGCTAGTTCATGTCACTTCTTTATTCCTTCTGCAAGGAATTTGTGATATTGGCCCCTTTATTATTAATAGTGCTTCTGAAAATTTGATGTAGGAGGGTCATCTGTCTATGTGTTATCTTCATTGATTAATAAAGAGACTGCCTTGGCCCTTTGATAGGATTGAAAATTAGGTAGGTGGAGTAAACAGAGCAGGATGCTAGGTAGAGGACAGTAAGGCAGACGCTATATCTCTCCTCTCCAAGATGGACACAAGTTAAGATCTTTCCGGGTAAGTGACCACCTTGTGGTGCTACACAGATTATTAGAAATGGGTTAATCAAGATGTGAGAATTAGCCATTAAGAAGCTACAGAAAATGGGCTAGGCAGTATTTAAAAGAATACTGTTTCCGTGTAATTATTTCGGGTAAAGCTAGACGGCAGCTGGGAGCTGGGTGGCAGGAAGCGCCTTGCCACTCCTCACTATTAAATGAATAAAAAAAAAATAAAATAGCACAAAAAATTAAATTTCCAAGAGAAACTCTTTAGTTGTCCATTGTCAGTGCAAATACATTAACATGGAAAATGTTAGTGCATTTTGGGATTTTGCAGATAGAATGCCACCTCTAGTAGGTCATGTCTCCTGGGCCACTTCAGTCCATGCAGCCTCCTTTACCATCCTTGTCTTGTGCTAGGATAGTGGGCATAGCTGTAATTGATCTGAATGTGGGTGGGAACTGGAGTGATTTTGCCTGGGTGAGTATGACCTTCAAGGAAATTTTTTAGACCCTGTAGATTCCATATCTCCCAGTGCCGACTTCTCATACAGAACAGTGGGTGTTGTGGGAAATGGATCATTTTACCTGGATTGGGAGAGTAACAATGGTTTTAGGAATTGCCTATGTAGCCTGTGATTCATAAGGTGAGCAAGTCTTCCCCGAGCAGTCCTCTGTGCTGCTTATGACCATGGAGGTACAAGCCAGAGGCTTCATCAAACATCCCATTCCCATATTATGCCTCATTTGGAGGAATATCTTGGGGATGAAACATTCTTGATACCTAACTTCAAAAATCTTTTTATTTGGAATGGGCGTTCATAGCATAAAACACCCACATATCAGTTAAGGGTGATTTTAATAGAGTAAAGAAAAAAATGAATCAGTTGGGAGATGACAACTCCAGACTTGCAAAGCTGAGAGCATGGTATGGGTTTGGAGCAGGGGGTACCAGCTCAACAGCCAACACAGTCATCATCTGCAGTAACAGCTGGATGAGTGGTATTCCTGGCCCTTGTGACTCAACAGCACCATATGCTTTACCCAAAAGGGAATGCGGAAAAAAAATCTAATTTTCATCATTAGTCACCAATGACTTTAAATATTAGGTTGAGATACTGTGGAAAGAGTTTGTTACTAACTATATGCTAGTATCCTTGTGACTGAGGAGTTGTCTTTAAACGATTTATGCCATGACCCTTCTTGCTTTCAGTAAATATGACATTTGATTTACTTACTAAAAAAAAAAAAAACTACTCTGCTATCCTTTCAAATTGTACATAAAAATACTTGAGAAATGTTTCCAGAGGTCACGAGCAAGTCCTAGCCATTGTTTGATGTGAATGACAGTTTGAATAACTTCTGTCTGGTTTTTCTTTGCCCAAGAGAAGGAAAAGCAGAGCTGACCAGAAAACAAGACCCATCTTGGTTTTGTGTGGCATCAGTCTCTTGCTCAGCATATTCTGGAGTTATGATGCCTGAGTCTATCAACAGTTCTTCAAGCGCTATGAAAACGCTGCTTCTGCAGATCTGAACATTTAGATATTAATCAAAGCTTTACTGCAATCCCGTGGATATGCATAATGAGATTTCTTAGCTGTCAATCATTGTTATTCTGACAGCTGTAATGAGATTCTGGTTTAATGTGCATTTGTCAATGACCTGGGGCCCACAGCAGGTGTTATGCTCTTTAAAAGTTGGCTTGCACACTGTCAACCTATTTCTTCCCATCTGGAAGCTTATAAAGGGGTCTCCCACAGTGGGGCCTTGGGGACGAGGACAGTCGAAGTGCTAACACCTTCCCCTTGCTACCTCTATCTGTTATTCACAGTGAGTGACGAGTCCACCTGTCAGTAATCTCATAGTGTGACCACATAATAAAGGACAGTCCCAAAAGGAAATGCAAAGTGCTGGATCCCAGAAGTTTTATTTCAATTCCAGCGAAAAATTCTCTAATGAGACAAACTAACTTATTCTTGGCAACAAGATACATTTACTACCACACAGTTGAGACAATGAAATAGCATTTAGACCAGTTTTTCTCCCTGGAAAACTTGAAAACAATAACAACCATAACAAAAAGCCTCTTTCAGTTTCTGATAATTATGTAACATATGAAATCATATCCCTTCATTCTACAAAGCCCTGTAGGCAAGAAGAGCAGGCAGGGAGTGTCCAGGAATCACAACACCACTAACTCCCATCAGCAACGCCGAGTCATAGGAAGCAGGAAGTCCAGCAGCCTTCAAGGTAGGGAAGATGGCTCACACACACTGTGTCATTCTGGACCACATAAGACATGCCCATCTGTTAGTGGAAATTTGGCCTTCACTCTTCCTTTAATCAGGGGTGATTCTGTATTTATGAGATTTGGAAAAGCTGTCTCAGTCCCATCCCCTCAAGGTGAAGCCAGCATTGTCTTCAAGTTTTAGTGCCATATATAGTAACCTTTGTAATAAAAGATGCCACCCTGGGACTCTGAGGAAAGGAAATTAAAAACAAATATGTATTATTTTTTCAAGATTTTTAGGACTTGGAAGAAATTGCTTCCTCTGTTCCCATGTTACTTGTCCCTCTTACTGAAGACTTCATCCATGCTTCCTTGGAGGAAGGTGAGAAAAAAACGCTCACTGAATTGAAAATAGCTGAGCTTTTCTAGGTGTCTTCAGCCTCGACTCAGCAAAAAGGCCTCATGGAACTCACCAGTGTGAGGAGGTGGGGAGGTCCATGTGGGAGGCCACCTCAAGCATCCTAAATGAGCAGCCTTTCTCCCTCCCTCCTTCCAAACCTTTTAAGTCTGGGAGAGAATGGCTCATTTGCTCTGAGCACCCACTTGACCGTGGGCTCTTTCCTCTTCTTGATTTTCTCAGAAAGCATTTACAGACCTCTCCTAACACAGACTGAAAACCATTTTCTGCAGCTATCAGCCCTTCAGGACAAACTCCATGCACCCTTTCCCCTTGAACTATCAAGAGATGGTCAAGTCAGGAAATCACAGGCTGGCATGAAGCTCAAATCGAACAGTTCTCTTTAGCTGTGTGGATCTAGGGAGGCTATCTGCACTCAGCCGCAATGGCAAAGGGACAGTATGAATGGAGCTGACATGAGCCTGGAAGACAGGAATGAGGAAGGGACACCAGCCCTCTAAGAACACGAGGCTCTGGCAGGCCTTGCCCTTCTCCCCCATTCCCTCTGCCTTGCTAAAAATACTTAGATTTCATTCCTAAAACTAGCCACCAAGGTCTCTTCCCTTATGTGGCCACTTCCTCCTTCCCAGACTAAGTCCAGGGATCAGAAAAGTCCCCTTTGGTTAACCTAATTACCACGCCCAGCTAAAATTAAACACCTCATCCTAACACAGGTTTCCCCCTTTACTTTATAAACTGCCATTTGCCTAGGTGCTTCCTCTCTATCCAGAGGAGTCCTTTGTCCCTCTGGGACAAATACCCCTGCCCTCTTCCCTTGTCCTCTTCCCCTTCTCCTGCATCCCCTATCTCCTCTACCACTGCATCCTAGCCCGGTCTAACACAGACTTCCTGTTCTCTTCTTAAGAATGACACCTACTAGGTCATTTGCTGCTGTTTTTCTGCCAGAGTCAGAAAGCAGCCACTTTAACTTTTCTTCCCTGCTTAATAAAGGATCTCTGTGAAAACAGGTGTTTGGGTTTGTGCCTGATCTGGGGTCTGGAAGGGAGCCCCTGCTGTGTGGGAGACTCCTTCAGAGGGTCCCTCTTCAGAGGCCACATGTCTGGGGAAGTCAGGAGGTGCTCAGTCACCCCCTTGTCTGTCTGGTCTGTGTTACAGGTACAGCTGTCTGTCTCTGTTATCCTCACAGGCTTGAGGGCACAGTATCTATTGCCTTGATGCTAAAAATGTGCAGTTCAGACTGCTGACCAGCCCTGCCTCCAGTGCAGGTGCATGCATCTGTACAGTCGTAGGGTAGACTCCCTGGAACTCTGAAAACATATTCTGTAGGGCCAGGGCACTGAGGTAGCTCTTATTTGTCTTCATGTATGGAGAGTCCAGACTTAGTGTGATAGTCATTGTGCCTGTCACCTTGGCTGTAATGGGTTGAACATGAAGCTGACAGAGACTGTCTTTCAGGTCCTAAGCTCTTCTTTGTTTTTATGTTTGGTACTTGCCAGTGCCAGTGAGTCCACTCATCGTTGTCCATAGGAAAAAGCACAGTAAGTACAAGGAATGGCATGGGCAAGACAGAGACAGCTCCATCAGATCAGTTGTATCACAGTGTCATATAATTATGGGCCTCCTTACCTGCATAGTGGATTATGATGCTCTCATAAGCCATGGGTTTAAACTGAAACTCCAGCGCCAGGTATGGGATACCTATGTGTTGTTCTTCAGGTATAATACCGGCTATGGTTCCCTAGAGTAACAGAACCAAGCCCCCCGTCCCCCTCAGATGCTGTAAATCCAGTGCTTGGCCCTTGAGGTTAGTCCCAGAATGGCTGTCTTTCACTCCTCAAGGCTGTGTGCCTTAGTAGGTCCAATCTGGTGTGTCTGGAAAATTCCTGGAGAGCTACTGAACCCTGTTCCAGGATGAACACTCACTGATGGAGGAAGGTCATTGGCTAATAAAGAAACTGGATAGGCCCATTTTATTGGTTAGAACATAGGTGGGTGGAGTAAACAGAAGAGAATGCTGGGAGGAAGAGGAAGTGAGGTCAGAAGTAATGCAGCCCCTCTCAGAGCCAGACACCTCAGACAGAGAGGCATGCTCCGCTCTCCCGGGCAGATGCACGCAATGAAGCTCCTCCAACCCAGGATGGACGTAGGCTAGAATCTTCCCGGTAAGCGCACCTTGGGGTGCTTACACAGATGATTAGAAATGGGCTAAATTAATATGTGAGAATTAGCCTAGAAGAGGCTAGATAGAAATGGGCCAAGCAGTCTTTAAATGAATACAGTTTGTGTGTTGTTATTTCGGGCATAATCTAGCAGGTGGCTGGGGTGCTGGGGACGCAGCCCCGCCGCCGCTCCGATTTCAACAACTCACAAATGCCGATTCTATTATCAGTGAAGGAAGGAATTGGCAGCAGTATCAACAGTGTAAATCAACTTGTTGGCAAGAGAGAGGCCAAGCTAGCGAAAGGCAAGGGAATGAACTTCCTTCTGAAATATCACCTTCTAATCAATCTGGGCACCTACCTGGAGGTACCACCACAACCAGGGTGAACCTTCCTGCGTTAATAAGGACAGTTCTCAGGTGACTCTAATTTGTGGTAAGGTGACATCAAACCCATCATATCACAGGCTATTGCCTCTGCTCTTGGCTGCTTACTAGAACTGTGGAACAAACCTTGTCACTGAAGACACCACAGACTGGATTTCTAACACAGGGAAATCAAGCAGAAACTGATCTGGAAGCTTCCTTCCTGCTGAGTGGAGCTCCTGGTGCTATGTGGGCAGCTGGGGGAGCCACGGTACTGACCTGGCAGACAAAACTTGCCCACTGGTACAATGGTGTCACAACCGTTTGGGGGATAGCCAGCTTCTTTATGATCAGCTTTGAGGCCTGCTTCCTAGGAAGGAATACTTGCCTGACACGGGAAACCTGGTTGAAAGCCTGTGACTGCCGAGATCATAGGCCTTGGTGTAGAATCTATTTTGTTAAATGGGCATGTGGACTGTCTTCTAAATATTTACATCCATACCCACGGATTAGTGCTGTTTTCAGCCTTGGTCAGGAAAGTTGCTCTTTGCAGCAGGCAATGGTTAGTCTAGAGACATGCCTGGTCAGGGTGGTATGATATGTAATTGTGGAGTCCTCACCCTTTGTAGGACATCTTTGGCATCTCCAGCACGTTGCAGGGAATGCCACAGAGGAGGGCAGATGGCTGGAAGTGCTGCCTTCTGCATGAGGTATGTCATTGCTGTCACGAACACACAGAAGCTCTGGATACTTGCACAAGACTCGCCTCCCCCTCATTCACACAAATACATAAAAGGGGGCTGGTTGGAAAGGAAAGGGGAGTCAGCAGGAATGTGAAGAATGCAAGGGAGGATGATCAGGGGATATAATTACAATATAGTGAATGTCTATGAATTGCCATTTTTTAAAAATTGAAAAACAGCACCATGGGCCTCTTGACTCAGTCTAAAGCTGGCTTCCAGTGCTTGCAGTCCAGGCATAGGACAGTTTGTCTATAGACAAGAGGCCAACTGTGTGTTCTGTATAAACAAAGGTGTTTATGAGGAGAAAGGCAGAAAACAGAGTGCTCATGCCAACTGGCAGCTGAACAATAGGTGTAAAGAAAGACTGGAGTCTGGTTGTGTAGGTGAGGGATGAGAGAGTGGGGAGTGAGACATAAATAAAAGCAATAGACAGGCAGGGCAGGGAAGGCCCCTGTTGGCAAGCATGAGGCTGACTGGGGAGCTGCGGGGATTTGTGCACACAGGGTGCACTCAGCTTATTCTGCGGTTACAGCAGAGATCTAGGACAGGACAGAATTTTGAACAAAGTCCTTGTCAGCTGTAAGTCTCAGAAGCAAAACTGAGAGGGAGGGAGACAGCAAACAGAAGAAGGAAAGTAGATTTGTGTACTTCTCAACCTAGAAGTGATGCTTAAATGTTTGACCTTGTCTTTTCAAAAGAGGCAACTGACTCCAGGGAGGTTACAGGCCATCCATGAGCCTTGTCAGAAACTACATGGGAAACCCTCCTTCCTTATCCAAGTGCTGTGGATGAGAGAGTTCCTCTACATCTCTTGAGAGAAGTTCAGGCCCCACCCTATGGCCCTTGAGAACCTGTGTCTAGAAATGGGGTCTTTGCAGAACTGTGTTGTCAGGGAACTCTCATGTTGGCTGTGGCGCTAAGAGTGTCATGGCTCAAAGTGCCAAGGCCAGATCAGCATGTGACCAGACCAAAGGGACTCTGAGGAGAACAGGGAAAAGAGGCGGGGGAAGCAAGAGCTGTCAGAGAGAAGGGCAGAGGGGTCTGCACTGCATGTGGCTGCAGCCCTGAGCTCACCAGTCATTTCTCATACAGCTGCTTTCTTACCTATGCAAACCACTTGGTATCCTCCATGTGAGGGCTATCTATGGCAAGGAGGTGTCATTTGTGTAGGAAAGTGGAAAAAGGGTAGAGAAAGAGCTGTTAGCCTAGCTCAGGTAGGAGCCTGGAAACCACCCCCTTTCTCTGATTACATCTGCCACCATGTGCAAAGATGAGATCATTCCACGCCTGGCACATTAGAGTTGCTTTGGGCACACCTGCTAGTCCCGCTATAGGACTGGTACCTATTACCCTTGCACACACAGGTCAAGACTCCATGGATGCATCCTGAAACTCCATATCTGCCTCAAACCCAGAGGAAATGTCATTCAGTGGCTGCTCCTGTGTCTGTGGCATCCAACAAAGGCAAAGTCTACGCTCCACATCGACATTTGCCCCTTGAGAGGAGAGTGAGCAAAAAGCACCATCAGTTACCAAATATCTGACCTTAGGAGTGTATCTTGTATTCTCCAGATCCAAGTGGAATGTAAAATAGGACACTCACTGGCTCCAAGCAGTGTCTTAATAGTCACTTTGCCACCAGTGTTTAAAATGCCACAAAAAGGAGGCTGTAGAGATGAGTTTGAATACCCAGCATATGTAGAAACAGTTGGGCGTGGTGGCACTTTTCTATAATCCCAGCGTGAAGGAGGTCGAGAAAGCTGGACTGAGGCTCACTCAGGCAGGCTGTCTAGTCAATCACTGAGCCCCAGGTTCAGTGAATGACCCTGCTACAAAGAATAGGATGGAGAACAATTGAGGACAGCACTTGATGTCACCTGTTGGTCTCCACATACACATGTATCCACGTTTACATATACACACACCTGTAAACACGCATGCACACACAGACATAACCAAGGCAACTTAGAGAAGAAAGAGCAGCAAGACGAGAGCTTTGGCACCTGTGCAGGCCTCCCTCCGCCTGATTCCTCATCCATAATATTAGGCTATTAAGCACTTACTCTCCCGGGTCATTGGGAAGGTTAAATGGGCTGGCAGTGCCAACTGCACAGAGCTGTACAGGGTACACTGCCAGTTCACGCTTATGTGTGCCCATGGCTTCCTGCTTTCAAGCCATCATCGGCAAGGAGCAGGCACAGCCCCCAAGGACAGTGACTGGGGCTTCATTTCCCTCCCTCCACACCTGCAAATCTTCTAACATTCTTTCTGTAGTTGTTTGCAATTATTTTTTTCTTCCTCCTAATACTTCCTGTTTCATTGAAGATGTTCTAAGAACTCAGGGACTAAGAATGCTTTTAAGTAAATTTGGCAAAAAAAGCATCTTTTTACCTACCCCAAAGGAGAAGTACATTCTCTATTTTCAGTGCGATTCCTGGGCATCTTTGGGATTGTGTCTTTGAAGGAGCAGTGCTGAGGATTCATGATGGTCGGATCCTGATTAGCTCATGCTGGTCACTCCACAAAAGGATTTGCTCCTTTAAATGGCTTGTCAGCCTGGACTAGCAATGGAGAGGCTGAAACTTTCCTTACCCTCCCACAGGGACCATAATAAAGCAAATACTACTGTTTTTCAACTCTTTCTTTGTGTATGAGTGAGGAGGAGATGGTCCAGCAATCTGACTTCACACCAGTTAGTTGGACAGGGAATTTTATCTTGGCCAATTCTTTATTTTAAAACAAAATAAAACTACATTTATTTAGTGTGACTGTGAGTGTGAGTGTGTATATGTGTGTGTGTGTGAGTGTGTGTATGTATGTGTGAGTGTATGTATGTGTGTGGTGTGAGTGTGTGTGAGTGTGTGGTGTGAGCGTGTGGTGTGTGTGTGTGTGTGTGTGTGTGTGTGTGTGTGTGTAATTTAAAGGACAACTTGAGGGAATTGATTCTCAGTGATCAAACTCAGGTCATCAATCTTGATGGTAGGTACCTTTATCTGGT
Organism: Alexandromys fortis; assembly: GCF_014885135.2. NCBI lineage: Eukaryota > Metazoa > Chordata > Mammalia > Rodentia > Cricetidae > Alexandromys > Alexandromys fortis. The sequence goes on along the minus strand of NW_026068053.1, from coordinate 3,669,129 downwards.
GCTCCTTCTCACTGACCCTTGTCCAGTTCTTTGGCTCAAAAGTTGCCATACTGGGTGCTACTTTATGACAGGGTCTGGCATCTTGGTTGACATTTAATCATGGTCCTTTTGATCTAGTAGGCACTTACTTCCAGGTCACAGAGATCAATTCATTATTACTTTTGCCTCTAGAAACTGGGTCCATAGCAGTACCAGCCCTGGAGTGTCTAGAAAGCGCAGACAAATCACATCAGAGGGAATGAAAATTCACAGACTTGCAGATGTGTGTGTGTGCTTGTGTGTGCTTCATTCCTCTGGAATAGTTCATCTCGCTTTCTAGACAGAGCCTCTCTTTGGGCTGGAGTTCACTAATTAGGGTGGGTTAGCTGGCCAGTGAACCCCAGAGATTCGTCTGTGTGTAGGTCAGTTTTTGCAGCCCGGGATTACAAGTGCATTCCGCCACATACAGGTCATTTTGGTTTTTGTTCTTTTACCTGGATTTTGGGAGCAGAACCTAGGTCTTCATGGCAGGAATTTACAAGCTGAGCTATCTTGATCTCTCCCTTTCTAGTTTCTGTGAATTCCAGGATGTAGGATTTTGTTTGCCAAGGAAAATGGTGAATTAACAGGGCTCAAGTAAACAGAACTACTCTATAGGACTTGGCTGCTGAGCTATGCTGTGGAAAGTCATTTTCTGGAGCTATTTCTTCTATGGCTGATTACCAAGACATTAAACCAATTCTTTGTGAGCCTCCACCCCCGAAGACCTAATGTGTACAAAGTATTTCAAACCTATTCTTTTTACTCCATGCGTTATCATAATGTATTCTTTGCTTCCTCTACTGGGAAAATGGTTGCTCTTTTAAATATAGCCTGTAGAACTTCCACACCGGGCAAGAACCACCGGCTGAGGGAGCATACAATCAGAGACTTTATATAAACACTGGTGTCCCCTACTCCAGGACAGTGACCACATTTCCTACCCCTGCCCTTCCACACACCTTGGCACTGGTGCCAGAGTCAGCTGTGAGTCATTCATCCAAAGGGAGGGCTTTGGCTGCTCTTCTGTTTCCTCCTGCTACAAGCTCCGACTGCTTCCAGCCTGCTATTGTTTTCCGTCTCCTGGGGAACGCCTTTGCACTGTACCTCCTGACCACAGTGTCTGCGACTCCAGGAAGAAGAGCCAGTGAATCCAAGAGAAGCCAGATGCCTCTTCCATTCTCTGGTGCCCAAACTGGCATTTCTCTGAACATAAGGTTTCCACACAGATGCTGGAAAGTTATTACTCTGGCAAAGAAATCAGTCTGTTCCACAGAAGGCATGACTGTTTATGGTTGGGGTTTGCAAGGGCTGTGCCTCTGTGCTGGCTAAGGATCATGTAATAATCTGCCCAGAAGGCCAACGAAACTCTAGTATTTCCAGGTAGAACTGGTAGACCTTGTGTTTTCTTGGGTGAGAAAAATACATTACCTGGTGGACTGGTGCATTTTCTGTTACTATAATGAAGTATCCAAGACTGGATACTGTATGAAGAAAAGAGGTTTATGTGTTCCAGCCCACAGTTTTAGAGGTGGAAAGTTTGAGTAACATGGTACTGGCTCTGGTGAGCCTCTCCTGACCGCATTCCACCGTGGGGGATTGCATCATGGGGGAGCCCATAGACTGAAGAGAGACATCACTATTATTCTCTCCTCTGTGGACTCTCCTGAGGGAGGTCTGGAGTCCCAGGGAAACTCCTGATTGCCATCTAAGAACACTAACCTTCTACCAAACTCTCCTCAAAGTCCCCCTCTCCTCAGAATGGCCACGCTGAAGACAGACCTCCAGCACGTGAACTCGTGGGGAGCAAACCTCGTTCTAACTGTAGTGGTAACAGGTAACTGCAGAGGAACTAGGAAGGACTCACACTTTTTATTCTGTCTCCCACAACATTTTCTATTAAAGATTGTTTTAGCTTGTTGTAGATGAACAGAGATCTAGCTGAAAAACATGTAGCTTACACATTTTTATTCAGGACGAGACACTTGTATTCTCAGGCCATTGTCCCCAGTGAGGAGCAAGGATTTCCCAATTCTGAGCTTTTGTTAAAGGATTCTGGTTGCCAAAGGAAAAACTATTTGAGTAGAGTTCATACAAGAGCTTCCTATGGAAGTGTAAAGGTTTGTTTTCCCCACGGTCTGGGGAAAGGTTCATAGTGCAGTTTAGAGAAACATTCCTGGAATAGTAGCTATCCCACCGCCACTGGCAGATAACCACGGAGTGTTTCCTAAGACCAGGAGCCATGCATGGGGAAAAGGCAGAAAAGCAAAGCCTGGGAGTAACTGCACCTTGCCAGGAAAATCCTAGCACAGAAATAAGGAAAGCACAAGTCACAAGTAGCGATTGGTTTCGAGGGAGCTTCACGAGTACTAAAGCTATAAACTTGGTGGGTCTCTGTTACAACTCTCCTATTTGCTGTCTTCACAGGACACAAGGACAAACAACGTGTGAAGGAGTGCTTCAAAATAAGACTGTGGACTCCAAAAATTTAAATTTTCATATAGTTTTCTTATTCATGAAATATAACTTCCTAAACTTTTAAGGCATCTGAAAAATTTATCTTTTACGCTATCACACACTATACACACCAAACACATACACACCACACACTATACATACCCATACATACCACACACATCACACATACCACACACCATACACAGCACACACACACACCACACACATACCAAACACACACACCATACACGCACACCACACACCATACATACCATACACACCACACACATCACACATACCACACACCATACACAGCACACACACACCACACACACCACACAAACACATCACACACATACCAAACACACAGACACACCACACACACCACACGCATACCAAACACACACACCATACACACATACCACACACACACCACACATATTACACTCATACCCCCCACACTACACATACCACACACATGCCCCCTACCACACATACACCAAACATACACACTTACCACACACATACCTCCCCACGCTACACACACCACACACACATCATACACACACCAAACATACACACACCACACATACCATACACACATACCACACACACCACACACATACCAAACACACAGACATACCACACACACACCACATGCATACCAAACACACACACACCACACATATCACACACATACCCCCCCACTACACACACACCACACATACTAAACACACACACCATACATACACCCCCCACACGCCCCCCTAAGCCACACACACATCATACACACACCAAACATACACACCTACCACACACATACCTCCCACTACACATACCACACATACACTACACACACACACACACACACACACACTACACCCCACACACATACCTCAGAAGTCAGGTTGGGGAAATAGTGTGTCTGCCTCCAGGACCCCACAAACTGGTGTAAAGCAACATCAGCCCCAGACCCGCTGTGATTAAATGTGAAGTGTCTCCCGATCTGAGCACCTGGTCTCCAGCATGTGGCACTCTTGGGAAGGCTGTGGACCTTTAGGAGATAGGCCCTCTCTCTGGAGGAAGTGAGTCACTGGGGGTGGGCC
>NW_026068053.1:3645626-3659870 GCF_014885135.2 Alexandromys fortis | reverse complement strand
ACATCTTTCTTTAGGTTGGGAAAGTTTTCTTCTATAATTTTATTAAATATATTTTCTGGGCCGTTGAGTTGCACCTCTTCTCCTTCTTCTACTCCAATTATTCTTAGGTTTGGTCTTTTTATTGTGTCCCATATTTCCTGAATGTTTTGTGATGAGAATTTGTTGGTTTTGCTGTTTTCTTTGATCAGTGTGTTTATTTTCTCTATGGTATCTTCAGTATCTGATATTCTTTCTTCTATCTCTTGTATTCTGTTGGTAGTACTTGTCTCTGTAGTTCCTGTTCGTTTACCCAGATTTTCCATCTCCAATCTTCCCTCGGTTTGTGTTTTCTTCATTACTTCCATTTCATTCTTCAAGTCTTGAACTGCTTCCCGTACCTGTCTGATTGCTTTTTCATGTTTCTCTTGGTTTTCTTGGGTATCTTTAAGCGATTTATTCATTTCCTCTACCTTTTTGTTTGTAATCTCTAAATGTTTATGGCAGTTTTTTACCTCCTGTTTAAGGTCTTCTATTATTTTCATATAATTCACTTTTGGGTCGATTTCTTTTAATTCTTCTGGAGTAGGGTGTACAATTCTTCTTATTTTGTGATCCCTTGATTCTGGTGAAGTCATGTTGCCTTTCAAGTTGTTGGAGGAAGTCGTGCATTGGCGCCTTCCCATCTCCTCCTTCAAATGGAGCCAGCAGAGGCCTGGTGTCTTGGTCCAGTCTTTGCTGTGACTGAGTCTCTGGGTGTATCTCTTCAGTGTAGAAGCAGGGGCTGTCCTATCAAGCTGGAACTCCTCAGCACCCAAACTTGGACGACTGTCCAGATGGAACTCCTCAGCACCACTCTGGGTGGGTTGTGGATGCAAGCCCGATTTCTCTCCTGGTGCCTGGATCGGATCTCCTTGTTGCTTGGGTGGCTTATAAACAAAGGGCCTACCTTGCTTGCTGCAGGCAGGCTATTGGGACAAATGAGCTACCACCCTCCCATTTGCCCTCTCGATTCGGATTTGGTCCCAGCCCCGGAACAGGCTGAGCTGGGAGATGTTATGTGGTCAAAGAGGGGAGAGAGTTGGACGGAAGGGTGGAGGGTTGTGTATGCAAGCTGGGTGGGATAGGAAGAGAGAGGAGGTATCGGGCAGTATAGCCCCTGAGGATGACCAGGAAGTGTAGGAGGGATGAGGAACGTCTGAGTTCCCTGTCCCTGGCTGCTGCCATGGTCAGAAACTCACTCACCCCATTGGTGTTTCTCCTGGTGGTGAAGATATTCTTAAACTGGTGGAAATATTCACTCTCTTCGCTCAGGGGACAGTTCTCACAAATTCTCAATTTTGAGAAGCACTGATATAGGACCAGGCAAGGTGGGTGGCTCAGGCCAGGATGTTGACTGTACCCCTGCCAGGCCGCACTCAGACATCCCTGAGGACCAGTCTCAGCTTCCTCACTGCAAAATAGGGTGGAACCTGGGTGGATGGAAGAACATACACTTGTGAGGAATAGAAAGGAAAGAGTGGTGCTCAGTCAATTAGAAAATTATTATTTGGGACTCTTTTACTAATGGCCATGCCTAGAGAAAGGAGGAGGACTAAGGTTTGAAAAGTTCTCTACATAGCGTGATGTCTCTACTCTCTTGGGGGTATCTGTGGATGGACAAAATGAACTCAGACAGAAGTAGAGTACCAAGTCTGCAGAGCAAAGAGTCGGAAACCCCAAAGATGAACAGGTGGAGAGAAATTCCTACGTGCAGTGGGGCTCCAAAGCAGGCAGACAACCCCTGGTAGCTGGACCAGCTCAAAGACATGGTCCATATCCTGTAGTGCTGCTGCTGGGCCGATAAGAGAGTGGTGTGAGGATATTGATACAGAGTGAAGAGGCCACACCTGAGGTGCCCTGAGAAAGATCTTAGGATCTTGAACTTCCCCATAAATTTAAGCCAGAAGGTAAGCCAATTGTGCTCTAGACTTGAGCAATAGAGGGTTTGCAGCTGAGCCTGGACTGCGCTGGTATCCATAACGAGGCAGCTGTGTGCACCAAGGTGAGCCGAGCCATCGTATCTAGTACTTCACAGACCCCAGGACTAGTGTTGTGTGTCTTTCTGAGATTGCCTAGATCGTTATAATGAGAAGGCATTCCATTTTGTACAGTGAGGAGTCTTTACTACTACTATTGTTTTTGTTGTGCGTTTATAAAAGAGAGACAATGATGAAGGTGTTCATGAATGTGATTCATGGGGGTCAAAAGACAACTTTGGGAGGTGGCTCTCTCCGGCTATGGGCTCAGGGGTCGAACGCTGGCTGTCAAGCCTGCACAGGAAGTGTTTTCACTTGCCAAACCATCTTTCTGGTCTGTAATAAAGACTCTGAGTGGCAAATTCCACTGTTACGCAAATAATGATCATGACAGGGTGCTTGCTCGTGACGCTGGTAGGCCTCTCATCCAGGGCAATCACCTCACAGGCCCTTCCCTGAGGCAGCTGGTGTGGAACCTTCCTTCCTACTTCCCCTAGGCTTGAAAAGGTACATTAAAATGTTTCCAGCTGAAAATGTTCACCTCTTTACATAAAGTTTGCCTTGTCTTGATTTAAGCCCTGGTGGGCATCAGATTTCATAGTCATGAGTGAAGAAGGATGTGAGTCTGGTGTGGTGTGTGTGCTTGTATGTGGTGTGTGTATGTATGTGGTGTGTGTCTGTGTGTGTGGTGTGTGTCTGTGTGTGTGGTGTGTATGTATGTATGTGGTGTGGGGATGGGAGTGGATGGGGGAGGGAAGCCTGAGTAACTCTAAGTCCAAGTCCAGGAACTTTGAACTATATTTTCAGTCCCATGAAATGCCCAGGGCTCATCTTATCGGTCCTTGATCATGCTCCACAGGCCATGACCCAGGATGGAAATGAGTCCAGATTTCTGAGGCTGCAGACACACACCTTCTGCTGCCTCAGATTCCCCGGGAGGGAAGCTGGCAGGGACAGCTGGCTCAGCCCGTAGAGGGGCACGTTGGGGACAAGGAAACAGACTGTTAAGGAGACCTGAAGTGAGGTTGAGACGGAGGCCTGAGGGGATTCCAATAGACCCTGGTTTGGGGGTCTGTGTTCTTGGCCTTTCAGCCTTTTGGTTGCCTATGTACTGTGGGCAGAGACTTCTTTTTTTAAAATTAATTTATTTATTTATTAAAGATTTCTGTCTCTTCCCCACCGCCGCCTCCCTTTTCCCTCCCCCTCCCCCGATCAAGTCTCCTTCCCTTGTCAGCCCAAAGAGCAATCAGGTTTCCCTGCCCTGTGGGAAGTCCAAGGACCACCCACCTCCATCCAGGTCTAGTAAGATGAGCATCCAAACTGCCTAGGCTCTCACAAAGCCAATAGGTGCAGTAGGATCAGAAACCCATTGCCATTGTTCTTGAGTTCTCATAGTCCTCCTTGTCCGCTATGCTGGGTTTTATCCCAGGCTTTTTTCAGACCCAGGCCAGCTGGCCTTGGTGAGTTCCTGAAAGAACATCCCCATTGTCTCAGTGTGTGGGTGCACCCCTCGCGGTCCTGAGTTCCTTGCTCGTGCTCTCTCTCCTTCTGCTCCTGATTCTGACCTTGAGATTTCAGTCTGGTGCTCCAATGTGGGTCTCTGTCTCTGTCTCCTTTCATTGCCTGATGAAGGTTAATATTCAGGAGGATGCCTATATGTTTTTCTTTGGGTTCTCCTTCTTATTTAGCTTCTCTAGGATCACGAATTATGGGCAGAGACTTCTTAAGGAAGCCTGAGTTTCAGGTCCGTGCTATGTTTGATACGCCATGTAAGACACACGTGAAGGACCTCTGTTCCCGCTGCTTACAGAGAACACAGTTCATGGTTTTCATCTCCCCTTAACTCTCCAAGTGCTAGGAAAAGAGAACACACATGGCTCCCGGGGCCTCCTTCCCCTGACACTCACTTAGAACCATTCATGGCACATGTCCAGTCTGAACAGGCATGTGTGGGACCTCAGAGTAAGGGAGATCATGAGATCTGGAAACTGGGCTTCTCATCAAGTACTTTGTGTTGTTTTTTTTTTTTTTTTTTTTTTTTATCCCCTTTGCATTGCAATCAGTCCTGCAGAGTGGAATGTGAGTGGAGAAACATTCTTAAAGGGAAAATTCCCATGACCTGGTCCACAGCTGAACTCGAGGCCAAAGCCCACAGGGCCCTGGGTGGCTGTGCTGACATAGCAGGACTCTAGAAGTCACAGCGTGTCCCCTGAGAAGGTTCTTGATGGCAGATAAGTGACTACTTTAGATTCCTTAGGTTGGGGAGCTGGTAGAGGTGACACTGGCTGGGTGTCTGTGGTGTTGTGGAGGTCTGAGAAGGAAATGAAGAAGCTAGACCCGTACAAAGGTGGCGGATGTCCTGCTGCTGCAGTATGGCACGGCTACCTGTTGTTCCCTTGGCACTTTCAGGGTAAGCGAGGTCACCCACAGAGGAGGTTGTTTTAAGCTCTCTAACAAAAGGGGCCTTGTCCATTTTATTCCCTGTGGAATTTCCACTGCCCAGAACAGTGTGTGCCTCGTGAAGGATACCCAAATATCTGTTGGGGAAGGGGGTAGGCTATAAACCCCATTTGCAAGAAGAAAGCAGCTTAAATAGAAGGGTGAGCTACTATCTGGGTAGCGGCTGGTTCAGCACCCACTCTGCAGATTTCCTTTCTCTAAGCTCTGTCACCTGGTTCTGTTGAGCCTTCGCTGTGCAGGCAGCTCCTCTGGGTTGCTGAGCTTCAGCTGGGAGAACGAATCATCGCCCCTGCTCTGGCTGACTTCCTCTCGGGCTGCACCGCATACCATTCTGGCTTTTACTTCAGGTTTAGACACTTGTAGTTTCCCACAGGTTATAGTTGAAGAGATGATAGTGTACATCTGGCCAGTCAGAAACCAGTGTTCAAATCCTGGCTCTGCCACTTCCCAGAATTTCAACCTTAGGCAGGTTATTTTCAGGCTCCAGCCTGGGGTGTTTCAACTATAATGTGGAGCTCTATTAATAGCATTGCTTGCTATATTTAGGGAAGCATGAAGGATGTACATAGTTTCAGATCTCATTGGCTCTGTGCAGGCTTCTCTAGAGGAGCTCCTGGAGCATATGAAGACCCAGTAGATTTTAACTTTACTGATGGGCTGTTTTCTTCTGTGACCAGTGTGTTCCTCATTCCACAGCCCCACTCCTCCCAGTTCCCTAAGGTTCACTCGCATCAACTGTTCAAAACTCCTTTAGAATGATGCATCATGGGATACCTCCCTCTCAGAAGCATCCCTTTCTGCTTCTATGGAAACTTGCTTGCTTATCTACCCTGGTATGATTTCCAGCTTCAGTATCTGCTTTCCCCCATAGACTGAGAGATCCTGAAGCCAGGGAAGAGTTTTATTTATCCGTCTTCTTTCTAAGACACACCATTCTTTTTTATTATTAGATGTTCCAATATTTGCTAGATACATAATTATAAGGTAGCAGTGCACCATTTAAACAGATGTGCTATTGTCATAGATGTGCTCAGTCAAGCTCAGAGGAAGGGGAGATGGACTGCACTTGTGGGGTATGGACAGAGTCAGAAACTTAATGAGCACAAAAGAAAGTCTGCGTGTGCCTCCAATATAGTAGCCACTTCAAATTTATATGCCAAAGACCTTAGCCGGAAGGTAACTTTTTACCTGTGTGTAAAGCAAACGAGGCATCAGAGGGCTACTTCCCCTCTCCACCATGTGAGGACAGAGAATCAGGAATCAGGCCACCAGCACACTGATTCTGCTGGTGGTTTCATGCTGGCCCTTTCAACCTACAGACCTGCAATAGCAAACGTCTGTCAGTCACCAGCTACCTAGTGTATGGCATTTTCTTTAAGCAGACTAAGACAACATTGCTAGATTATCTACAACTTACCTTAAAGAAATGCTATTTAAATGTCAAGATATGCATTGAAATCTGTTTTACTCTAAACATAGCTAAATATTAGAAGTTGCCTAATCTCTATAGGGGTGCTTTGTCTTTTCACATTCCATAGTTAACACACGATTTTAATAATCAGTATTTGCTAGTTTTCTAAGAAAACCTCAAGTTTTCTTCATGAGCATCCAGGGTGTAAAAGTTTAGTTTGCATTGGTGGAATGAGTCGTGTCTATTGGAACAACCATGGAACTGGACAGGCAGCCTGGTCTCTGTGTGACCTGTGACCAGGGCATGAAGAACTTATCGTTGGAATGACTCTGAGGTCTCCCACTGTAGAGTTCATCTGCTCAGGGAGATTTCTGTCATCTGACTCCTCAACTGACTCTTGTCACATCTACTTTAGTTAAAAAGGGCCGAGAGGTACGACAAAGCAGGCAATCTCAAGTTTTGTTCCTGCTAGCTGGGAAGGATCTCAGTGCCTCAGAATTAGCCCTGACACTTGCACTTTCAATGTGATGAAGTTGGACTATGCACCTTACTTCTAATAGATGAAGGTTGTCGGAAGGCTGGGAACCGAATTCTGTGAGAGAGAATGATCACTGGTGTAAGCTAATGGGAAAGAGTAGCGTTTGAGTCCAATGTTGCAGTGACTACAGAAAGCAAAACTGTAGAGATCAGAACCATCAAGACTTGGAGGCTGGTTAAGTGTGGCAGTAAGCTAGAGGGGACACTAAAGTGTCCATATGGGAGTGGAGTGGGGGGGATGTGCACCTGCAATGCCAGCACTGCAGAGCTTGGGAGGGGAGAATCAGAAGGTCTAGGTCAACGCAAGTCACATAGCAAGACCATGTAGCAAAAATGAACATCCAAAACAAAACAAGGAGAGAGTGAGGTGAAAAGAAAGAAAGCAATAAACATGTCATGGGTAGCAAGTTCACAAAATATGTCCATGTAGTTTGTCTAGTCATCACAATGGTTTAGACAGACATATGGGACAGTCACTAGGAACACAAAACAATCAAAACTGTACCCATGGCATGCTTGAATTTACTTGGCTAATAAGTCATGCTGTTGCCATTCAAATTCAGTGTTTCTGGCCCCAGGTTTGTCTCTTTTCATTTTACCTCCTGCACTTAAAGATGTAAGTTTTGTAGGGGAGACCCAGCCAATCACCTTGCTTGCAGGGGGCGGGTCCCCCGAGGATATTTTTTACTTATAAAGACTGTGGGCATGCTCCCTGCCTGCCCTTCTGTTTTCCTGTTCTCCGCTGGAACTTTTGGTTCTTTAAGTCTATTTCCCAATTAAAGCTGTATATATTATTACAATTTTTGTCTGAGTTCATTTAAGCCGCTACAAGGTTTGCTTGGGAAGAAACCGAGAGAGGTGGCAAGAAAGTAAGAAAGGCTGAAGTGATCCATAGGAGGAATGCAGGTGGGAAGCAGGCTGCAGCAGATGGAGGAAGGAGGAGTCCATGAAAGAGGAGGCCTTCTGCTGCTGTGGGTTTTGACAGGACTCCCCACAGGAAGAGCTGACATCTTTTCCACTCGCACCTTCACCTCCTCCTTAAATGTCAAGACAGTTCTGCCTGGGAACCCACAGTCTCTTCAGCTCACTGTCCAGAACACAGTCATTCTTGGATATCTTTCCTGTAAGGGGACCCATCTCTTATTCCAGTCTTCCAGGACCAAGAAACAAAAAAGTGGCACACGCCTTAAAACTAAGCTTATTGTCTCCCATATGAGAGAGGAAGGGGGGAAACAGTGGCACAGAACCTGTCATGGCTAGCACTTGGTGGCTACTAAGAATGTGAGAGGATGGTCATTTGGGCACAGCCTTCCATCTCAGCATCTTCCTGTCACTTCACAAAACAAGTCATTAAATAAGATAGATGGGACACCCTGTGCTCTCAATTGTTGAGGAACGAAAGTTGACATAAAATCCAGGCTTTGGCTTCTCCTGTGTGGTCATTTTTATTCTGACCAATCATTTCCAATACTTGCAGGAGCCTTTTAAGAACATACATCCCTGACTCTGGCTTTTCCCGGGTCTGATTTTGCAGTTATAAAAAAGAGAGACTGATGTATGGTTAGGAAAACTTTGTTCTTTTGTCCTAGGGTAGGTTATAGGCTGAAATGAACACCGACTTCCCTGTGCAGCAGCCAACATTCAATGCTCTTGGGTCATGGTTGGAGATACCCATGGAATGGAGATATGCATGGATCTAACTTGGTTGGAGATACCTGTCGAATGAGTAACAAATTGCCTTCAGGCCTGGGCCAACTCAGTTCTTCTCAAGTGCATTCCCAATGTTTCCATTTGGTCTCAGACTTCAGCTTCTAAATTGGCCTTGACAAATTTCGAAGGTGCCTTGGAGGCATTCCTGTGCCTGCTGAACAACTTCTCTTGGCACAGGATCCTGGGCAGGATAAACGATGGGCAAGAGTAGGGACCACTTGATGAAGTTTCCCATAGAGAGAGTAGAGAAGGAATGTCTGACGGTCAGAAGAGCACAGGCAGTATGAGGTGAAACCTTACTTGGTTTGTAGGAGAGACCACACAGAATAAAACCCAGGGGAAAGAGTGGGAACCATGCGGGACTGCAGCCATTTCTCTGTCTTAATTCTTCCTCTGAAAAGCTTAACTGTCTTAAGTACCCCAGGAAGTGTTAACTCTCCTGGGTGGGCTGCATTATCTTACACCTCGGGAGAATGAGTGATGAAAACCTCTCCTGAGACTGGGCACATAGAGATAAGGGCAGTTAGAGCCCAGCTTGCCACATTTGTGTGCTCAGCAGTGTCGCTCAGGCATGGGAAGACAGAAGCACACACAGCAGGCTGAGAACAGAAGGACCTGGGATGCGATGCTTGCAGGAGATGTTTCACATGGAAACCTTGAACAGGATGGACACAGGCGCATTTCTCATTGCTTGAAGTCTCTATCTTTGAGTCATCACTCAAGAACGTGTTATAAAGCAAGGAGAAACCTCAGTAGTAACCTTTATGTTCATATGAATTATGCAGGGGATAATCTTTCCATACATGACTGTAAAGGTTTTCTTATTAAGAAAAGCATATGAAATATACTGATTATTATAAGTCTTTAAAAATGTGTACTCCAGAGAATGATATTTAGTATATTCACATAATCACAAAACCGTCACCACAGTCCTCTCTCAGACAAGTGAGGTGGCCCGGTGAATAAAACACTTGTTTTGCAAACATGACATCCTGAATTCAATTCCCAGAATCCACAGTGGAAAGAAAGAATCAACTTCCAAAAGTTGTCCTCTGACTTCTGCTGCACTGTGGGGCAAATACACCATCTAGGATACAACGTACAAAACACACACACACACACACAAATAACAATAATAATCATCATAACAACAACAACTGTTATATCAGAAGGGATAGAGGTAAAATGAAAATAAAAGAGAAAAGAGCTTTCATTAGATCAATGAAGGGCTGGAGTCTCTGTGCAGAGAAGGACACTGTGTGCTTGGGCACAGTGGGCTTGAGGGTCTTACAGGGAAGAAAGGGGAACTTTGAGGATGGAAGACTTTCATCTTCAGAACAATTTCTTGCAGTATCGGGGTCATAAAATGTCAGGAGAATGTTCTTATCGATATGCCGACCTAAGAAGTTTCCCAGCTCCTAGCGCCTGAAGATGTTCTCAGTGTGTTAACTTTCCTGCCTGGAGCTTCCCAACTCACCTGAGACTTTCAGTCATTAACCCTTCAATAACAACAATAATTATCATAAAATACAAAATAATTATTACAATCCTATTTCTCAGTCTCTGGGAACCAGTTGGTCTACAGTCTGTTCTTTGTATGACTCTGGTGTGAATCTTTGAGGTGCAAACCACTCGCTCATGCCTAGAATGCCTCTTTTCTTAATAATCACCAATTGCGTCTCTTGTAGTGTTTTAGCTAGCTATGTTTCCGAGATCCCTCACTGCAGAACATCTTCCTTTGTAACTGTTCTCAGCCAGGAAGCTTCTGCTTCATGGATAAGCAGGAATGCAGGAAATCCCAAGAAAGTTTATGCAGGTGCAGTGTGAGGTGATGGCCCCTAGTCTTTCTTCAATTTTGCTTTAACCAAGAATAATCTAAGACCAAGAAACAGTAACAGCACCCAGAGAGGGCATCTCCATGCACTAAGCCCTTTCATTGAGTTCTGAAGCCAGGCTCTTCCTGACTTTTCACTGGCCCTGTACCATTGTCTGGGGAGTACTGAAGGCAAGGGCCACAGCCTTGCTCAGGGAGGAGAGTTAGATCAGCTCTCTCCCAGGGGCCTGGCAGGTGGCCATTAGGCCTGTGAATCTGAGGAGCCTAGGACTATCTCTGGGCAGCTACAACTGTTTAGCCACACACAGAGCATGCTCATGACCCAGTGGGTTCTAAGACCATAACAAACAGCAAAGCAGATAACTCCAGCTCTGTTGGAGCTGACTCCCTGGCCAGCCCTCTGACTCTTGGGAAGACAGGATCAAGGTAGCTAATAAGTAACTTGATCACATTTTTTTTAAAGCAACATGAACCAAACAGGCAGCTTAATTGCATTGTATAAGTGAACCATGTGATCACAAATTGGCACCTTTACAACTGTCACCTGTCAACAAGAGAAAAATTCTTAGACTGGAGACCCTTCCTTTTGTGCGGGTTATACCGAATCAAAGAGGCTTTTAAAGCAAGGGGGGTGAGGAGAACACACATTTATCTTTTAATGCGGAGACCTTAAAGATTCAGCCTTGCCTGAGGCAAGCAGCAATTCCCCTCTGCCTTCCCTATCCCCATGTGAGCTTGCCAGCGAGCCTCTGAATCCCAGATACTGACTATTGATCAGCATGCCTGTTTAATTACCCAGCAGAGTGGGTTCTCCACCAATCAATTTCTCTTCTAAAATGTCAGCATCTTGCTCCAGAGGGAAGAAGGCCTCAATTGATCTTTGTTTGCTTTTTCATTCCTGTTCGGAGCAGAGTACATTCACATACAGGTTAATTTTTAAATCTACTCCCCTCTTACTTCATTGCCTTCTTACTTCACCCTGGACACCCAAGTGACCCTGGAAACCCTTTCACCTCTTTTTACTGCTTACTTAGCTTTGTTAAATTGCTTCACAAATACGTATCCTGCTCATTTCCCAGATCTCTGCTCGTCAACACAGTCCAGAGTCCTTTTGGTTTTGCACCCCAGCCAGAATTCTTTGGGGGTAGAGAGGAGAGAAACTGCTGACCCCTCTTCTTGTTAACCTCCAGGAGAGAAGGAAAGGGCCATTTCTGCTAGGAGCTTGCCTGGTTTACTTCTAGGGCCCTTTATAGGATCTGGGAAATGTGTGGGTTCAAGCTTCTCTGCATTTTCAGGTTTTGAGAAGCAGGACTATGCACTGCAGGCCAGAGCCCTGTAGACATAGAGGAACTGCAAGCCCAGGGCATTGCATTTTTCTGCTGTGAACTGAATTTTGACAATGACACTTCTAGGCCTTTAGAGAAAGTTTTACTCTTTGTATCTAATGCTAATTTTTACTTAATTTAGGCTCAAAATGAAATCACATCAGGGCTTGCATCACGGCAGTCAGCATCTGCTCTGAGAGTAGCCTCTTTTGCTAACACTGACCTGCCTATTCACAGACGGTAAGGTAGACACACACATAGCTTGACCCCCCTCTGAGCCTGCAGAAGCCCAGATTGGCTCCGTGCTAGTTCTTGGCCGCTTCCAAATGCAGCAGCTTCCATTGTTCCTTGCCTGGGTCTAGCCTGCAGTTTATGATCAGCCAGAAAAACATCAATGGGTCCTGTTGAGACTCATTCCTGCACCTATGAAGCCTTTCTATATTTGGCTAATGTGTATTTTCTTTTGCCCAGTATAGTGCAAAATGTCTTTAAACTCAGGAAAGCATCCCAGAGGGACGACTGCACTCCACTCTTTCCCAGGATATTAATGTCTTGGGACTTAGTCACTTTTAGGCTTCTAAACAGTACGACTCAGCTGGGAAGCAAGCAGCCGACCTTTTGGGTCTGTAATCTTGAATTTTCCTCCTGGGATATTTAATATGATAGCTAAAAATAAACAGACTAATGGAGACTTTTCTTTTTTAAATAAGGCCTCTCATAAATATCAGAAAACTACCAGGAACTAAAAGCTCCTGCTCTTTTAGTATCTGATGGGGAAACCGCAAGCCAGCTCTCCACTAACTTCAGATCAGGTTCAGCTGCCCCCAGGTCCCAGGAACTGGGACTAGTGCAACTCTTACCTTGTACAAATTGTTCCAGAAGGAACTGATAGCATGTCAGAGACTGGAAAGACCGTGCTGTGTATGAAAACACACATTAAACTGGACGTGACAGTAGCACCATGAGCCAGACCTCAGGGGACACAGCAGCTCCCCACAGCACGGTCTTTCCCAAATGGGTTTCTCACAGCATCAACTCATGATATTTCCAGAGTGTTATGTCTCTTCCCCTCATTTCCTTCCATTCTTGATTGGAAAGCCTCAGGATAGATTTGGTGTGTGTGGACTTTTGTGAACCCAAGACAGTTGGTTGAGAATGAAAAGATAAATGTTGAATCACCGGGAACAGGTCCAAAGTCCCTTCCCATTGATCTGAAAACACTGTGGTGACTTTAACCATGCAGACTCTTAAATGGTATTATGAGAGTCAATGTTTATGTTACAGGTTCTGTGGCTTTGAAAGCCAGGGTGATAATCTAGCAGTAACCAGGACTTGTGCAAACTCCAAGCTGTGTAAAACCATGGGGGAAGTGAACAACTGTGTGCACAGGGAGGTGACTGTCTTCGTTCCTGGGATTGAACGAATCACTGTGTCCATCAGTTCCTAAGCTCAAGACTGGCAAAACAAAAATAAAAAAAAATAACACCCCCCATACACATACACAGGCACATATACCACACATAGACACACCCCACACACATACATAGGCACATACACCACACAGACACACCCCACACACATACACAGGCAAACACACCACACATAGACACACCCCACACACATACACAGGCACATACACCACAAAGACACACACACCACACACGTACACACACTACACTCAGACACAGTCACACACCACATACACACACACCACACACTACACACAGACACACTCACATACCACATACACACACACCACACATAGACACACACACAATACACATAGATACACACACACACTACACATAGACACATACCACATACACCACACATAGAAACACATACCACATACACACAGACACACCCACACCACCCACAGCACATATACACACACACTCACTCATACCACACAATACACAGACACACACACTATACACAGACACACTCACACACCAAACAAATACACCACACACACTCACACACAAATAACACACACACACACTCATACACACACACATTTGCTTCCTTCTTTTGCATCCTCTGTCTCACCTTATATCTCTCTGAAATCAAGGTGTCAGAAATGTTCCCCTCCTGGTAATTCACATGACAAACAAGCACCAGTCCCCAGGGACACAACAGGAACAGCAAAAATTAGATGGC
Organism: Alexandromys fortis; assembly: GCF_014885135.2. Classification (NCBI taxonomy): domain Eukaryota; kingdom Metazoa; phylum Chordata; class Mammalia; order Rodentia; family Cricetidae; genus Alexandromys; species Alexandromys fortis. The sequence continues at coordinate 3,646,439 of NW_026068053.1, read as the reverse complement.
ACCATTCAGCTGGTCGGCTGCTACAAGTATTTGGGCCTTCTGGTGCCTTCTAAGGAGCTTTAGAAAATGCTCTTCCAGCCTCTCTCTTCCTATCCCACCCAGTTTGCATTCAGAACCCTCCCCCTTTCTGCCTCCCTTCCATCTTGGGGCTCTGGGTCCGAATCCTGAGGGCAACCTAGCAGGTGGGAGCTCCTTTGTTTCAATAACCTGCTTGCAGCAAGCAAGGGAGGCGCTTTGTTTATGAGCTACCCAACCAGCATGGAGATCTGATCGCGACACCAGGAGAGCCATCATTGGGGGGAGACCTCACTCTAATACCAGGAGAGCCATCACTGGGAAGGTACATCAGTAGGTAAGGAGACCTGATCCTGTAAAAGAAGATCCATAGAGAAGCATTTGGAGGAAGAGATGGGCAGGCACCAATGCAAGAATTCACCCAACAATCTGAAAAACAACATGAAACCACCAGAACCCAGCGACCTCACAACAGGAGGACAGGAACACCTTAATCAAGTAGAAGTAGAAAAAATTGACTTTATGAAAGTGATTGATGCCCTTAAACAGAATGTAAAAAATGCCCTTATAGAAATAGATGAGAAGTATAACAGAAAGTTTGAAGAATTGAATAAATCAGTAATGATACCCTAGGAAACCAAGGAAAAACAATCAAGCAGATAATGGAAATAGTTCAAGACTTGAAAACTGATATGGAGGCAAAGAAGAAAACACAAACAGAGGGCCGGCTGGACATGAAAAATCTAGGTAAATGAATAGAGACTACAGAAACAAGCATAACCAGCAGGATACAAGAGA